>NW_008751781.1:244774-254134 GCF_000715545.1 Opisthorchis viverrini
TCGACTTTTTGGTTCACCAACCGATGATCATCTCTTATCGAGGGATCTGCTTTCCTCAATCCGCTAAGGCTGTTATTGGACTGGGACTTCCTAAGGTCGCAATCAGTGACTTGTGTTTGCTTGCCATTGTGGGCTCTCTGCGTACTTATGACACTTTTATGCGTGGCACATGGCGTTGAAGGTACATTTTTGCCATTTAATCTCACACCAGACCCAGTATGACGGACACTTTGTGCCTGATGTGCGAGTCTTGACTATGCTAGCGCACACTGCGCCTTGAAGAGCATTCACCATTGTTTGTCCTTTCTTCGGTTGTTGGTCTTTAGACGCGTGTTTCCATACCAAAATCTTTACATACTTCGGGATTCACCTCATCAGACTGGCACTGTCCTTGGCATGATTTCGAATGAGACGTTTCTCTCTTTTCTCCCATATTCTCGTGTTACTCTTTCGCATTCATCGCTTGCATTCACTTTTTATGTTTGTGACCATGCTCTTCAAAAATAAATGATAGTAGTAGTGACAGACTAGTGTCCTTGTACTTTGTAGTGCGGCTCGCAACTTACTAAGATATCGAGCCCTCGAGTCTAGCTACTGCAGATTTTCTCTAGTGCCAGGTGTTTCGATATGACGGTGAAGTGGACCATGTGGATATTTTTTCTTTCATATCTACGAGAAAGGAAACAGTGGGGAAGGCGGTAATAACGGAAAATACTGTTACGGTTAGTTGTAAATGTGAGCACAACCACACCTCGTGCGTGATTTGTAGGTACCTTTTCTTGTGTTTTCACTTCCATGATCTTGCGGTACCTGGAGATTTCAACTCGTTTCCACAATGTAAGATGCCATCGCGCCACACACTTCACGCTGGAGGGTGAAATTTCACTCGTGCCCGAGTATTTTCAATGATATCTGTTAAAGCGCGCTAGAATTTCTCATTTTCTACAAATGCATTAGAATTCCAGCATTCTCACGTGTATGATTGCTAGCACAACGTGGTCGTCATTCAGTCCATTTGGAATTCGGTTTTTTATATCAGCTGGCCAAGGTTGCACTAAATATGGTCAGTTATTAGGAAGACTTATTCTTACGCAGTTGAGAAAACAGCTGATTGTTGAGAATTGAGAAAATATGTTGATGTACCGTGTGTTGCTTTATGGTATCCTTTAGTTGTATTGATCACACCCTTTGTTTCAAATGCAAAGTATTCAAGCTAATTGTGTTGTGTGTGCACCCAGGATTAAATTGTCAGCTAAATCAAGTCGAGTCGCCTTAGAAATGTCAGTCATATGACAAGTTAGTGTACCAACCATCTTCTAGATCTGGGTCCTTCCCTTTTAGTATCTCTTCGAAAGTAAACAACCCATATGATGAGATAGGTGCCTTCTCTTCGGTTTTGGGGGGTTCGTTCTCCCGAAGAGGACTGCGATGCCTCCGGTATTATCAACCCGCTTGGCCTGTTTTCTTCTATTCGTGTGAAGGAGAACTTGCAGTGGTCATCATTTTTGATAAGAGAGCACATGAATTTACCCACTGATCATAATTTCAGGCGGTGCGTTTGCAGTAAAGCTTTGTAGAAGCTCGCATGTAAGATTGACACCAGACATTTATTCACGTTGCAAGCAAGGTTCGGACACTCGGAAGGTGTTTTCAACCATTTGTGGTGATGGGTATAGCTGTAAAGTCATTGTCAGTAGCCGGTAAGACAACTACATCAATTACCGTGTAAGGTTTCCCAAATACAAACTTTCCCATAGTATATGCTTGTAATCACAGGTTTATTCTGTTTTGCACCGAATAATCCAGTCATTTGCATTTGATTCTTGCTTTTCTGATCCCATCAGCTCACGGTTAGCGTCGATACAGATGACGAATTCGTGTCCTCTCTACGACTCACCCTGTTTCCTTTGGATCGACCTGATCATGTGGTTGCAACACATGACTTTTCTAAGTCTCTTTTCTTCGTGCTGCCTCATTCTAAAATGCGCCATGTCGTTGGGTAAGTAGCCGGTGTTCGTATTTTTGTCGGATTAACTTTTCAGCTGTGTAACCTATCACCCGGACTGCTTTATCTCGCTAGTTACAGTCTACACTATGGGCCTGACCGAGTTGTATTTTGTGTTTGAACCAACGAGTGTTTCTCCCACTCAGATTGACCACATAATATCCGAGTCCATTCGATGTTCGGGTAGACTTTTGGTTTTATTAATAGTATATGGCAACTGCCACTTCACAGTGTGTGGTTTTTTTTATTCGTACTGCGTTTGCAATGAGACTGACCAATACAGTTAGCCGTTCTTCATACACTATCTCGCTTGATATCGTGCGTGTTTTTTACTCCCATGGAGCATTGCTTTTTAGTAACGTCCAAAAGTTTGTTCTCTTTGCCCCTTCATATATTTTACCCATTCTGTTTCTACCACCGTAAAACATTGGTGCTGAAACCCTGAAGTTTCCATTTTGTGTCGATGGCGTCATGTCTGACGGCAGAGAAAACGAATTCCTCAGAGAATTGACTTTGAACCACTGGATCTCCTTAGCCCGTTTTGTCAGCATAGCAGGAAGACAGCAACTGTGGGAGATTAATTATTCCCTTGAGTGCATCAGTCGTGAAAGCAAAGCATACGGCCGTTTCTAATAAAGGCACATTGTCACGGAAGAATATATTGCCTGGGTCACTTTTAGAGTAGACGTGCTGTTCGGAACATTACCTTGTGTGTGCCGAGGATGGGTCTTGATCAGAATTTCTTCACTATGCAGAAAGCTCAGATTTATGCTGCGTATCGCAACTGGGAATTATCTGAAGACGGCGCACACAACCTGTTTCAATAATGCGGCGTGCAGTCGACGAATAGTGAACATATATGGTCCTGGTTTAATCATTCTATTACGGAGCTCTTCTGTCTCCTTTGTTTTCTCAGTGTAGCTTCACTACACAGCCCTTTATGGAGACAAAGGAATATCATTACAACTGGGTAGTAGCTGGTTGTTCTGTTATAGAGTTCTGATTTAGACTGATTTGATTTTAGCATTATTTTTGGTGGATTGACCATTTTCTACACACATTCGAATGCCTGGACAGTCCTGCCTGATGGAACGAGAAACACGTGGACCCAAGTCAGGAAGGCTCAGAGATCCTACTTGTTCTGTCGTGCTAAACGGTAGTGTAGCTCTGTATCGGTCCCTTGGCTTCCTGCTCCGCCCACCACGGTATATCAAAAGGCACGGTAGCTCTATACAGCCCTTTATGGAGACAAAGGAATATCATTACAACTGTATTTTTAGGGTAGTCACAGAGTGTTCTACAAGGTCGTGCCAGAATCTCCGTGAGGGGGACGAGAAGCGTCGAGTCAAAGGTGCTCGACTCTGATTGGCTGGCATTCTGACCAATCAGGACATGCCTCCATCTGGTCTGTGTCCTTCCCGTGACACCAGTCCAAATGACGTGTTCGGTTATTAGGGACGGCTGGCCTCCGTAAACTACTGTACTGGGTTTGACGACGGTATTCGCTTCTATTTTGGGGCATTTTTGCGCATACTGGCAAATATAATTTCACGTCAAAGTGATTACTCAGGAATAAATTCCTTCCGTAACCTTTATGTACGTGTATTCCCAGCAAAAAACAGGCCCTTGAAGAGCTTAATTTTTTTTTAGCTGGAACTCGTTGATCAAGTGGCCGTTGATCTGTTCACCCGTCAAAAGACTTTCAGTGTTTGACCATCGATTTTTTCGGAGCATTGCCCGAATCTAGTGGGAACACCGGATCAGCAATGCTGAAGTACGTCGAATGGTATTCGGGAGAAATAACTCACCCTCGATAGATGAACTGATCACACTGCATAGGTTGCGCTGGCTCGCTCCTTTTCCAACCCCCTCCCACTTGACAGCTCACTGTACCTATCCCCCCCCAAAAAAAAACATCGGCGAACGAAACTGCGGCAGCTACAACCACTGTACGACGAGTACGCGGTTATTACATCTGACAATGATGATGATCTGTTCACCAAGGCTGGTAGTTAGCTTGCATGCAAGGTACACAGTAAACACACCCAGGTCACCGATATTTGGACACATTTGCAGCTTCAATAGATTGCTGGTCATTGAAGCATTACCACTTTTGTTGGTGCGGGGATTAGTTCTAATATTTGGTAATCTTCCTTGTATTTCAGGCGAGATCATATTTTGCGTCTGGAAAGCACCCTGGAACCCACGTTGTTCATGGATATTGGAACCCAGCAGATGATAATACATCCAAGAGTTGATGAAAGCCAACACTTTTCGTTCAATTTTCATCCCAAACCGCGCCTATTTTCGGCAAGTTTACCTTCGTGTTATCGAATTATCCACTACCCTTTTCCGGCTGTGTATTCCATGCAGCTCAAGTCGATTCGCGATCGTTGGTTGTCTGTTCCCCACGACACCAGGTCACTTAGTAGATCATGACTTCAATTTCCATAAGGTTATTCAGTTTATGCCCTTGCATCTTTCCGGCGTATATTGGCAAGCCTTTCGACCACTGATATTCGTAACTTCCTTCAGTTCGCTACGGAGGAATCTATGGGGGCGAAAATGCACACGCAGTGAAGCAGTGCTTTCCACAGTCAGCTTGCTCGATCTGTGTAACGTTGTCAAATTATGATTTAAGGGGCCGGTCATACTGTGGTGTATTTTCTACTCCAAACACAGGAATCAGATGAAGCCGGACGAACGCGTTAACGCCACAACTAAATGTTCACATCTATCAGCCTTAAACTGTTTGTTCTGTTACTGCTCCAAAATCATCATGCCACCAGTGTCATTATTCTGAATGCGACGGACATAACGAATATTCCATCCCAATTAGGCCTACTCGCAGTAGGCGCAAGTAGTATGTGTCTCGCCACATTCTCAAGAAGCCTCAGGGGCTCGTCTGGCCTTTCGGGATAGCTAGACCGGTTTCGCTCACTAAAACTGCATGCCAAGATTGAATCACTACGAAAATTTAACGAAACATTTCATCTCTGAACGGCGAATCCCCTCAAGAGGAAAACGGTCATCTCCATGATGTGTACTCCTCACGATGCTGCGGGGAATCATTGGTGGTTCCCCAGAATATAGCGCATGCACACTTTATGCGTCCGTTTTTATTTTGACGCGTTTGCAATTGTGTTCATGGGATTTGTTTCTTACATTCAGTAAACGGTTTTTCAATGCGTTTAGCAGCTGGGCGGTCATTGTGTGTATTCCAGTGAGTCCAGTTCCTGGTAGAAGGCGTCAGATTTGGGTTTGTTTGTTTCTGATCGAACTGGTCGATTGTATCGCTATCCTGACGTGCATCTTACATAGTACGCGCCTTTCAAATACAAAGGACTGTTTGGCGTGCTTGTTTGTTGTCTCCACGGAATTCGTTCATTTTTGCCAGACACCTTGTCACTTTAGATGTGTGTTAGATTTTTATTATCAAAACAGACGATGTGCAGGAACACGTAAACGTTATGTTTCGCTCACACACACACACTTTCTATCTCGTGCCAGCTGGTTTACCATCATACCTCCCCCCTGAGGCTGAAAAGCCGCACTCCCGTGTCCTCACTCCCTTCCCCTTCAATTCTACGGCAAGTATGGAGAGACGAGACCGCGGATTTGTGATGTTGAACGTGTGTAATTAAAAACCCATTCGAATGCGGAGACATCCATCGCGAAACACGAATAAGACAGTTACAAGACGTGCGTCGCGTACTGAGAACTGTGGTGCGACTCCCATGCTAGTCCTTGGTTTACTGTTTCGCCTACTGCGGTGTACACCAACAACTCTATCTGTAAGGTTATCATGAGATGTTCCATAAGAATCCTTAGAATCTCCGTGAGCAGGAGAGAAGCGCCGACCTATCGGCTGACATTCCAATCAGTCAGAGAGTGCTTTCGATTTAGTGCTCCGGAACCTGGGTTTCGCAGCGCATTTGGAAGACCGATGGCTTCATTAGCTGGATATATAACAATTATTCCGTTATCTCACCAAGTCGAGTTCGTTGGTCAAACCTAGTTACCTCATAATGCTCAGCAGAGTTGAGAAGGTAGATCCGTGCGAGAAGCTATTTTTATCGGTAACTTTGAGTGTATGACAATTCCGAGTCTCCATGTTGACTACTCGTTTTCACGGGGGGTGAGGATTACAGATTTTGTTACCATGTGTTTCTTCCTATTTGAGTTCTGAAAACGACACTCATAGGTTGGCAAATTTTCTGGGAGAAACACTGACTAACATACTTTGAGGGCAGCATCACTGGTTGCTTGTTTTACCTTCACTGCTGGATTACTGTTGATGCGTGATGTAGGTGAGGATTCTCCTCCCTAATTAAAAGTTTAAGATTAGGGTCAGTTTAGGTCTGCCTTTCATGTTGGATAACTTGAAGGTCCTTACGGATATGTAGGGTACTCCAAATTTTTGGAACTATTCGCGTGTAAATGGACACCTCTTGTCGAATTACTCAAAGACAGCTGTTCGGATGGAATGGCCGCTTTGTCTGACTCGAAGTCCTGTTCACCTTCCCGTCTGGGTTTAGGTCAAATGACGTGCACCCACCGATGTGGGTGACTGGCGTATGTACGGCCTTCTCACGACGTTCTCATCTAATCAATGTGAATCCGTTCAATAATGAAATGATCTGCTCCTGACCGTCACTTTTTTCTCCTTTCCCTCTAGAATTCCGCTCGTTCGGAACTCTAATCAATGTGACCGATCGTTTAGTCTTCGAACAGTCCCCTGGCTGTGTGATTTCGGGGTTCCTCCACAACGGCAGTTTCGAGCATCCCACTGTAAACTTTTGGATGGATAACTACTGTTCTATTTAGCCTTTTGTATGCGTCTGGTCCTATGTTTTGTACCTTCCAATTGATAGTTGTCTTGGTATTAGCCTCCGTTCCATAATATCCATTTGGCGATGGGATACACTGCGACTCATCTGGGCAAGGTAACTGTAAGTGCGGTGGGGGTATGCTTCAAGACTTTATTATCTAGTTGCCCTCGCTTGCAGCCAATCTTCGTCAGAGTCGCCTTTGATATACGGTTTGCTACATGGCACCCAGGGTTAGAAATTAGTTGACGTTGAAATAGATAGGCTAAAGTGGTCTAGGGCAACTAGTTAAGATGAGAGGAACTAGGAAATTCCACAAGATCTGTTGCATCATCACCCGGCTTCTGTTAAGCATTGTTACCCTGGCCAAGACATTTTTACACCTCTTAATCGTCTAACCCGGCACCCCCAGACTGTTTGCAAGTCGTGGGTCAGTGATCTTGATTGTCTCACAAACTGTCGTACGGTTTGTCGCCAGCATTCAGTACTCGGCCGTGAAAGACGGGAGGAATGGGTTGTCGTATGGAGACCCACATTCTGCGTCCATGAATAGGCGTTTAGCGTACATTTGTATATGATTGTCACTCTGGTACCTAGCTGTAGGGGAAGGCGGATGAACCACGTGCATGATGTAATGTGAGAGAAGAGGCTGAAGCCCAAACGGCTACCAGTGTTTGTTGCGCAAACCACAACAAAAGACCTAATGGAACGATGTGGAATATGAGGCAGATTGTTCCAGAATGCTGAGGGTGCCGCAAACCAGTTCGGATGTGGGAACAGGTTTGACACCTAACGGACGACAATGCCTGGATCACAATAACGGGATATACGTGTATCGGACTCCCGGACATGTGTGTAGCATTTTCGTGCTAGTCAGGCATAGCTCCTTGGTACTTTTAGTGTTGGGAATTCCGATTTGCGCGGCGCACCAACTGCCTCGTGTTCCAGCCTGGTAGTGCACATTTCAGGTTGATCAGCTTGGCGTCCGTGTGCCGCAGCCCCGTTACACGCTGTCGTAACCGTCACTGATTCCATACGAAATCATTGAATCGTTCGCGCCTGTGCACACGCCATCTGTTTAAAGAAGACCCTGTGGACGTTCATTTCGGGCACTCCGGGATGGTTAACTTTTCGGGTAAAGTGCAGTGTTCACTGACATGGGTCCATTTGTGTTTCGTGTCCTACGTCTCTTCCTATCTTTGATTGGTCAACTGGCTGTCTCTACTGGTCTTTTAACAGGTTGGTCTTTCTTAGGTTCTCTTACGTGGACTCATTTTTGGGACTTCGACCCGCTTTAGGTTGCTCATGTCCTGCACAGAACAAGTCAAAATTGCACAAAGCAAAAGTGCCTCACAAACGGTCAAAACCCAGAAGATTTGACCTCCGCTAAAGTTGTATTGGTTAACGGCCCTATGGAGTCTCTAGTGAACAGAGCAAATTACTAATGTAAGCCAGATACAAAGTCACAAGGAGAAAAATCCAAGTAAATCTTGAATCACAGTTCAAAATAGGAGATTCCGTAATTCCGTTGAACCACCACACCAAGAATAGTTCTATCTTTCTGGTATTCCACATCTCTGGTGCTAGAAATATTATTCCACAAGTGTGAATATATTAGTCCAGTGTTTGTAGCTAAAATGTTTGTTCACGTTTAGTGTTAGTAGCAGTCAATTAAAGCCAACCGGCGGTCACAACAACAGTCATTCAGCAAAAGTCTCAAAGTCACGTTGGAGCCAACAAGGGGGCGGCAGCGGTTGTATTTCAGTAAAATAAACTTTTGTACAGCGATGTGACTGATAATGATGGGGAAAAAGAAGATGATACTGAGCGTAAAAAAGAGCAGTTTACAAGTGTTACAGAACTCCCCCCCCTAGAGCGTCAAATGGGTGAGCAAGACGTTCGAAAAAGAAATGCGTCACGACAGTTAGTCTTTGAAACGAATAGGAAGTTTGCAACATCGACCAGATCTTATGAGTGATGGTGTGTGTGTGGTGGTGGCACTGGTCGAAGGAGGGATCGTGTGACTGTGTGGTTGTATAACGGAGGGGGTCGTAGTATGCTCATCATCAGCGGTTGGTCGTGTGTGCATGTAGGCGACCTTCAGTCGATCGATGCTAACTGTGTGTGCGGCCGTTGCGATCAATGACTAAAGTTTTGTCTTTCCGAGAAATGACTCTGAAAGGCCCTTCGTATGGCGGTTGTAAGGGCTCTCTGACCGCATCGACGCGCACAAAAACATAGTCACATGTAGCAAGATCGGGATGTACCTGGGTAGGTTTGCAAGTTTGTCGGGTAGGTGAAGGACGGATAACACGCAAGTGTGGGCGAAGCCGGGAAGCGTAGGAATTAGGGTCCGTTTCACCAGTTGTTGCCGAGTCGACTACCATTTCACCTGGAAGGCGTAAGGTAGTGTCGAAGACGAGTTCAGCGGCTGTGCAGCCCAAGTCCTCTTTAACAGTATTGCGTATACTGAGAAGAATGAGTGAGAGGCGTTCCGACCAGTGTGTGCTAGAGGAGGCTATCAGC
>NW_008751781.1:255064-272275 GCF_000715545.1 Opisthorchis viverrini
CAATATATAGCTGCCCAAGGATTTGGTACAAAAACAGTAAAACCAGGGCGGTAAAAACGATTTGCGCGGTAAGGAAAACGGAGAATACAGATGTCTTGTAAAACTGAAATGGGGTACAGTTCCAGCAGTCCAAAAAGGGCGGTCCATTTGAATTGTTAACCGGTAAGGCAGTCGTTTAAGATTGGAGGCAATTTTAAATATGTATAAAGTTGCAACACCGCCGGCCAAAATTCCTCCGACGGTCAGTAAGCGAACAGTTAAGTTATCAGGAGAGCTCTAGCCCACAAGCATGCAACGTCAGCCACCGACCTGAATGGTCCGGGTCCACTCCTACCACAAAGGCCGGTTTCGACGTTACATGCGCCTACCCACAATATCACGCTGAACTAAAAACCGGCTGCTCTAATACGTCTATCGGGAAGCAACCCTAGACCTGTGTACCCCCTCGTTAATCCTCCCGTTCCATCGAACATAGGCTCCTATCATCGCGCTTGGTGACACCGGAGCTAGCGTGGAGGGAAACCGTTCTGACGAGGCCGTCTGCATCCGTTTGACATTCGTTGATAATACCCAGCGGCCACCTTCCTCTAGAGAGATGTTCGGACACTGTCATAACGACGTCACCCTCCCTGAGGTTCCTGTTCCGACTTAACCACTTATGGCGTAACTGAAGCGTTGAAATGTATTCTTTCATCCACCTGTTCCAGAAAACTTCCGCCAAATAATTCACTTGTTTCCATCGTCGGGTGGGCCGCGATGGGATACTTGCGTTCGCTTCGTGTAGCAAGAGGTGATTCGGAGTCAGTGCCAATGCGTCACGGCTTTCTGCACTCGAAGATGTCAAAGGCCGATCGTTTAGAATACGTTCCACCTCAACAACAGACAGTCATCAGATAGAGTTTGCTCTTGGATGAGCACAAAAATGGTTTGCCGTATTGATCGTATCATTCGCTCTGAT
The DNA here is from genome assembly GCF_000715545.1 of Opisthorchis viverrini. NCBI lineage: Eukaryota > Metazoa > Platyhelminthes > Trematoda > Opisthorchiida > Opisthorchiidae > Opisthorchis > Opisthorchis viverrini. The sequence continues at coordinate 256,023 of NW_008751781.1, forward strand.
ACTCCTCCTTGATGGCTAGCAAGCGGGGGGGCGGGTAAAATGCCACTGAATACCTCGAGCCAATAGTCGGTTGTTGATTTTCGCTTGGTCCCAACCCAGACCGGCCTTACAAAGTTCCTGTAGCAGCTGTTTCGCGGTTAAGCGTACAGGGGATACCAATCCTAGAGAATCGAAGAGCGAGCAAACAGCTGATAGGACTCCTCTTTGCGTTAGTGGTTTCTCGGGAATGTGAAACCGGAAACAAAAGATATCAGAAGATGAATCCCATTCAATGCCCAACGTCCGCTGTGTATTCATCGTCTTTGGAGACATCTCCACTACAGCTTCCATTCGTCCAGACGATGGGAGCCCTTGCAGTGCATCGGGGAAATTGCTCACTCACTTATGAAGTTGAAACCCCCCTTTGAACTGTACATCCGTTATTCCTTGCACAAAACTCTTTGTGTCGGTTACGGAAAGCACTGACACCAAGCAATCGTCTACGTAGAAGTTATCACCGACGATTTGATTCGGTCGTCGTAATCCCCGCCGAAAACAGACACTGTTTGTCTTAGAGCGAAATTGGCACGGAACGGAGAAGAGACGGCACCGAAGACATGAGAGGCCATTTGATATTCAATAGGCTCACTCTGAAGATCATTCTGGGGGAACCACAGAAATCTCAGAGCCCCTTGATCTGGCTGCGGTACATGAACCTGCATGAACATTTCCTCGACATCTGCCGACACAGTAACCCCGTCTCTTCGAAACTTCAAAAGAACTCCTACCAAGCCATCAGTTGTATCCGGTCCATGGAGAAGCATGTCGTTCAGCGATCTTCCGTGGTTCTTAGCTGCACAGTCAAATACGACCCGCATTTTTCCAGGCTTTCTGGGATTCAATACTTCGTGGTGAGGCAGGTACCATCTTGCTGCTGATTGTAACGTTACCAGCTCAGAGGGAACCGGTACTGCATAGCCCTTCTTGAGATTCCGTGACATGACGGCTGCGTACTATTCGAAGTATTCTGGGTCATGCAGGAAACGTCTTCGCAACGAGTGCAGTCGTGATAAGGCTGTAGAAAATTTCGAAGAACCAGTAGGTCGGTCTGCTTTCCAAGGGAGCGGTAAAACAAAATGCCTCCTGAAGTGTTACATCCCTGCGATCACTAATTCTACTGCTCGTCTGTCTTCCACCGACGGAGTTTTCCGAAGCGAATCAATGTCTGCAGTCGGCATCGTATAAAGCACGGAGTTGGCCCTCCAATGATGGCTCCACTGACGACAGGCAGCTGGCGGCGACCCCCACACGGTTACCTGGACCCAGTGACCAAAGAATAACCCAACTTAGCGGTGTCCTCACGGCGACTGGTTCTTTTCGACCTCCCAAACGCTGATCTAGCACCCAGTGAGCTTCTGGAGCGTTGCAGCCAATCAATATACCAACCGATTTAGACGGAATATCCTCAAAGGGCAATTCTTTCAGATGAGCTCAGCGACTTGCAATTCCTGAGCGTGAACCCACGACTAATGATGGGGAGATCCCAGATACTACTGAAGCACCTTTCACCAAAACAACCTCGTCACCGTGAAGTGGACACACCTTGAAACTTCCAGATTCTCCCACTGCTAAACAAGATCCACTGATTGTCTGTATTTCACGCGGCGTTCGATGACTCTCTCTGCCGAGTTGGTGCAGCAAGTTATCACATACGATAGTGGTATCGGACCCACCGTCTAAGAAAGCATACGTGATCAGTTCCGCCGAAGGACCCCTTAGACGAACTGGAAGTAGTCCTGTAGAATCAGCCGTCTTGCGGTCAGTCATTGCACTGCTTTTGACTACAGGAACTAACTGCTTTTTTATCTAGTGGTTTCGAATGCAGCAGAGCGTGATGTTTGGCTCGGCATCCATCTGCCCCACATCGATATTGCAGTTGGCAGTCCTTTGCTTGGTGGCCGCCTTCAAGACATCGAAAACAGGCGTTGACAAACCTTAAGGTTGACCATCTTTCCACTGGCTCGGAAGACAGAAAGCGCTCGCAGTTGTTGATACGGTTTTTACCAGCACAAACCTTACAACCGATCTCGCTAAACAGTGGGGCCTGATCTGAGCAAACGATCGCATGACTCCAAGCGGTTCTGCTCTTGCTTACATCTGTAACAGCTTGGCTACGTACACCTTAATCCCTTTGCGTACCAAATTCTGCCAGAGGGCCGTAACGACTGCTTAGCACTCTCACCCTTTGAGTAAGGAATTGTGTGAGGTCGGCGAAGGTTGGCTCTCCCCGATCATGAGTGGTTTGGTAAACGAATTCCGCCCACTTGTGCTGTAAAGTATTGGGCAAGCACCTCACTAACCTATCCAAATTCTCCAGGGAACTCAGTTCTGCACTGCAGTTCATCTGAGTCAGAGATATTTCGCAACTCTGCATCTTGAAGGCCAACTGAGTCGGATCTCTTGCCTTACACGAGGTAGAACGAAAAGATTTAATGAGATCATCTATCAGGGCTCTAGCAACCACATGAGGCCTTCCGAAATACTCGTGCAGAATTCGGCGGGCTCTTTTGAAGCATGAGGCAATCTTCGATAGCCTCCCTGACTACAATGGAGCACGCGTTTGCCAATTGGGTCTTGCTTTCGATGTAAATCTCGGATTGACGCATAAACCCCTAGTAGCTCCTGGGTTGACCATCAAACTGCATAGGGCCGGTTTTAGGTAACACCAGGCCCTCTATAATGGTTCAAGATGACGGAAGTCACCTAATCCTTTATGCTGTTGTTCTCCTACTCCGAGACTATGTCGATTTTCAGAGTTCAATGGTGTTACAATCTTTCTGCAATCTTCAACATAGCATTTGATGCGACATTTTGAGAACTCTGAAAAACCCGACCGGTTGCACTGATCTAAACCGTCTTCGCTTCCAGCCAACGAAGCTTCGAGCTCAGCCAAATCCACCTGGGTTTTAGCCATCAGGAATTTTTTAACGGTTAGTTTACATTGCCTCTGACTCAAGCTCGAGTTCCTCTTTAAGTTGTCTCTCTTTAAGCTGCGCTAACAATGAAGCAGCTTTGGACCCCGAATTCCGCAAACTAATCTTAGAAGCTATACTAGCCCTAGAGCTCATCACTGAAAACGAACCGTGTCCAACTTGCCTGACTTTCTCCTCAAATTCTTCTTTTCGTTTTGAATTGAATGACATTGACCTGGTGATTGGTATCCAAAGAACCACCCTTGTCAACGTTGGGTACTGTAACGACAGTTTCGAATTCTCGAGCAACGAGGTTAGCAACCAAACCGGTAAAACTCCGAACGAATGGCTACGCAAATGTGCTGTACTATAAAAATGAAAGTAGCTACACGGAATACAAAATTACAAACCTCAACGGTTTTCGACAAACGGTGAGGTACTCCAAAAGTCAAGCAAAGCCGATATGGATCAATAGTCAACGCGCGACCGAAACCGCGTCTCAAACTCATGAATTAAAACAATATATAGCTGCCCAAGGATTTGGTACAAAAACAGTAAAACCAGGGCGGTAAAAACGATTTGCGCGGTAAGGAAAACGGAGAATACAGATGTCTTGTAAAACTGAAATGGGGTACAGTTCCAGCAGTCCAAAAAGGGCGGTCCATTTGAATTGTTAACCGGTAAGGCAGTCGTTTAAGATTGGAGGCAATTTTAAATATATTTGAAGTTGCAACAATTGTTGCTATATTGTTGATCTCAATGCGGAAGAGGGCGTCCGCAACGTCGTTTTCAGATACTTCGATGTAGCGTATGTCAGTTGTAAACTGAGCAATGAAATCAAAATCTCGGTTCTCTCGCGGTGAGCGTTTGTCAAGAGATATTCTCAAGGCAAAAATGAGAGGTTTATGGTCCGTGTAGAGAGTGAATTTTCTTACTTCGAGTATGTATCGAAAATCCTTTACCACTAAATAGATGGCTAGGAGCTCTCTGCCAGACGCTACGTATTTCATCAATCGCATAATTGTTTTTTCTTTGACTACAAAAAACTACAAAAAACGCTCACTTGTACAATTTCAGACAATACTAGCGTGGTCACGTGCTTCGACTCTCTCTTCTGATCTCGCTCGCGCTTGCAGCGGTCATTCGCGAGTGTCATATACTAACTCTGCTACCAAAACGTTTCAGATCAGCTTCGGAATCTATTATATGTGGGAGCTGTTCATAAGAAGACCTCTGGACCAACATAGTTGGATTATTGTTTAATCGCTGACCTGGGCCGACGACGAACTATTATAAAGAAAACAATTGCTAGTGAGTCTGTTCCATCTGACCTCTTTATTTTTGTATACCCAACCTAGCGTTATTGTTTTTATTTCTTCGCCACACACTCCTGGTAAACTAATTTATTGGGTAGCCAGACCACTATAGCGCTGGCGTCAGTGGATGAATTGTCCACCTCTTTCCGCACCGTCTATATCTTTTATCTTGTCAAGTTTAACGGACAACACACCTTTCACCTGCTTGCGCTAATTGGGTCGCACCCGATTTCCGGTCCCTCGATGTAGAATGCTTGTCTCCGGATATCGCCTATCCCGGAATCCTTGGTATCTTCATTTGTCTGGCGCATTTGGGACTCACTGCGGATTTAGAGCATCGTTTGCATTCCTGTGAATGGTATTCTTTCGGTGTAATGCAGGTAGACTATATAAGTAGTCCGCCTGCGTGTTTCATGCTGGAAGAGGTAGAATCCATTTCATCGCCTATTCAAACGCTAGTTATTATGTAACAAACCAGTAAATGTGTTTTACATGAACGGCTGATGAGAGTAAAAACAATAATTATATCGCTTCCATTTCGTATTCTCACGGTTTCGTTGAAATAGATTGCTTGCTTCACATTCTGACCTATGCCTTCAAAGTCATTAATATGGTCATAGAATTTCAAACGGTACTAGATATACAATCAGAATCAGAACTTTGAGTGGTTTTCTAATCACCGGGAGAAAACGGGAAGGCACATAATCTATGCAGCATAATAGAATATAACATGAAAACTCACCAAACTGTACTGAATTCGGATATTTTCAGTCAGAGCACAAAAGTGGGTCATATAGTGCAAATGATGCAACTTAGACAATGTGGACAAAGGCGCCCAAAGTTCCAGTTATCTCTGTGAAGGAATCGGAAAACAGGCGCGCCGCATTTTATAACGGAGATGGATGTCAGTTTGAGCGAAACGGCACGTGGTGTTTGTAGACAGTAGAAAATCTATCCTCCCGAAGATCTTTGACAGTTAGATGAACCGCTGGCAACTGACGATTGAATATAGTGTTGCAGGCTTTTGCCGGTTGCAAACAGTCAGTGACATTCGTTCTGTGGGCTTTTCTGAGGATTACGCCAGCGACAACTTTGGTGGCATCGGTTCTCGGAACGTCTGGATCAAACTTGAAATATACCAGCACAAAACATCGTCGGACGCATCGATCGTGGGCGGGAGCCAGGATGAACGCCTGATTTGAGACTGCAGAACATCAACCAAGATTATTAACAGTACTCTTCCCAGCTTAGCTCTCTGTCTGAGCCTCCCAAGCTAGCGTTAGTGTCAAAACAACCGTCGATTGTGCACAACGTATGTTAACGCGCTTCACATATATAGCGTAAGTGGCAGTAGATGGCAAACGGCATTCTACCGATACTGGGTCATAAAAGATTATTATACTCTTCCCAGCTTAGCTCTCTGTCTGAGCCTCCCAAGCTAGCGTTAGTGTCAAAACAACCGTCGATTGTGCACAACGTATGTTAACGCGCTTCACATATATAGCGTAAGTGGCAGTAGATGGCAAACGGCATTCTACCGATACTGGGTCATAATTGGCTGTTGGTTCCAGACATTCGCTCAATCGGATCTCGGCTTGATACGGACCAAAAAACCTCCCGAATTTTCGGCCAATTTTGCGTGGGATAGGCTTCCCGTTCGTAGCACCACCTGACTGCGAGCGGTAAAGAGGGATCCGTATGGAGTTCCGCCTAACACCACCCCCTTGAATTTCGCCGACGTAGCTTCGAAGCTGAAGGTTTACTTGCAGTGGCCTCAGTGGCTTGTGAATCCTGTCTGTTCAACGTCGCGGTTGTAATCCATGCTGAGGTTGGGCCTCTGACGAAGTAGCTGATTGATTTTCTGGGATGGTGCTGGGATCAAAAGTGTCCAGAAGCATCTTCACACTCAACTCACTCGATCCTGTGGGAAGGGTATGCGTATCTGTCGGCCGGATTTGATTTGTGTGGCGTATCAACACGGCTGGGCTAACTTGAATCCCTTAGAGCACTTTGCCGCGCTGGCGATGGATGAGTCCTGGGGTCCACACAGGGTACCTGCCAATGTAGTCCCGAACTGACACTCTCTGGCCTCCACTGAATGAGCGCGCGATTGCTTTCTGATGCCGGTTGAACTGTCCCCCCATTCTGATGTTGTAGTGGCTAGCCCGCCTTTTTTGTGGCCCGATAGTCTCATGCGGTGTTCGAAGCCCCCTTCGGGGCACTATCTCTGCTGGGTTTGGTGTCACTCGGTATGCCAGCAGGCACCTTTGCAGAATCATCTTCGATGGTCCCTCCCACCTGAACTTCTGAAGTACCTGCTTCAGTGTGTCAACGGAGTGTTGGGCTTGGCCGTTCGTCTGTGGATGAAACAGCGGCGAGCGGGCATGTGTCATGCCATACCCCCGACAAACTTTTGCGAACGTCGTCGACGTGGACTGATTGGCGTTGTCTGAAGCGATACTCTCTGGTCTTCCAAAGCGACTGCACAATCATCGGAGTTCAAGAACTGTAATGGCACTTGTGGGGCTGTTCACTGGGAAAAATTTCCGGTCATTTGCAGTAAGCATCGACCACGACCAAAAAGGTTTGATCACTCACTTGACCTGTATAATCGATGTGAAGGCGAGACCGGGGCTCGATCGGCTGCAGCCACGACCGTAGACAGGTATGCACGGGTGACTTGGATACCTAGGCATGACGCAGACACGATTTTGAGACTTTCTCGAGCTAAGAGTCCATCAAAGGCCGGTAGACGTTACCCTGAGTGCTGTTTGTTCTCTGGTGCCCTTTATGCAAGTGGTCCAGGACAGCTAGTTGTAACTTCTTTGGGATGACAACACGTTCTGAAAACAAAAGGCACCTGTCAACTAGTAAGAGTGCGCCACGCCGGGTGAAGTAATGTCATAGTTCGTATTTCGGGCAGGCACGAGGTCGCTGATTGCGGTGCTACTCGATGACTTGTTGTCGCACAGGGTCATAGTCCGTAGTCCCGCGGATTACGTCGGCAGTCACTGGGAGGATGCGAATCGCTTTCGATACTACGTGGCTAACCTCGCTTCCAGGGCGATTGTTTTCACTACGTTGTCTTCTGGTTTCAGCCCACTTGACACAGTGAGTTACGACAGTGCGTCCGCTTGTCCGAGGTCAGTTGTGGACTGGTACCTAATCTTGAAGTCCTATCCCAGAAGCAGAGTTGTGCCCATCGCTAGAGGCGGTTGACAATATATGCCGAGGTTCCTTTCTTCGAGCTAAACATAGGGAGGAGTGGCTTACAATCAATTAGTAGAGTGAACTCACGGCCGTAAAGCACCCTATAAAACTTTTCGACGGCAAACACGATGACAAAAGCTCCAGTCTCTAGCTGGCTGCAGTTGTGCTCGGTTGACGTCGGGGGTCTTTTCACAGTGCAGCAGCCTTCTGGCTGCTGTCGGGAAAAACATGAATTCACTGCACCAATTCCGTAGTTCAAGGCATCCAACGCCACACCGAGATCCAGAGATGGATCACAGTGGGCGAATGGCAAATTGAAACTCAGGATTGATTCGACAGAGTCAAAGGCGCGTTGGCGCTCTTCTGACCATATCCACTTGTGGTGAGTAGCTGGTTCAATGGGCCTCAGAGGCGATGCATAGCAGGCAGAAACGAGCTATAGTGGCTGACGAGACCGAAGAAGGAACTGAGAGACGACACATCTGTGGGCGCTGACATACGTTTGGTAGCTTTGATTTTCTCCGGGACTGATCGGCGATTAACCGAAAGTACTTTATCGGCCGCATGGAAAAGGTGCATTTCAATCGGCACACGCTGAAGCCATGCTCTTGGATACAACCAAGCACGTAATCAAGGCACTGCCACAATTCGTGGGGGTCAGAACTCATGACAATGAGACCTTCTAAATGGGCAGCAATGCCGGGGGATCCTTCAGTATCGTATCCGTGATCTGCTGAAATACGGCTGGTGCTGTTTTGACATCAAATAGCGGTCGGGTATACTTGAACAGACCGCGATGCGTATTAATCGTAAACAGTTCTAGTGATTCTTCCTCAACTTCAACCTGGAGGTAAGCATCGGTCAAGCCAATCTTCGCGGAACATTCACTCCCATTCAGCTTTGCGAACCAACCGCCTGGAAGAAGCAGGGGGCATTGATGAGTATCCAGCGCAGCGTTGAGACCGGTGGAAAAATCTGCACATAACCGGATGGCCCCATTAGCCTTCTTCACCAACAAGATATGTGCGGTCCAGGCAGAGTAGTTGGTCGGTGGGAGAACAACAGCTTTCTGTATTCGGTCCAGTTCTTGGTCAACGATGGGCAAGGCAGCATACGATACTGGGCGTTTTGGCCTGAAGACTGGTTTGGCACCTTAGAGGAGGCATAGTCTGGCCTTTGCTTTTGTACGCCATCCAAGCTCGTCGGTGAATATGGATGCATAGCGTTGTAGGAATTCCTCAAGTGAACGCTTCAGAAGATGAGCTTGTTCGAGGGCCCCTCCAGGTGCTGCGTGCAAGAGGTCGCAAATGGAATTGATTGGTTTCTCCAACAGATTTAGCCTTTTGATTCAATCCAGCCCCATGAAATCAAGCCTGGGGCATGACGTTAGGTAACACGCGGCTTGTGACCTCGAGACGTTGAAAATAATGGAGTAGTCAACCTCACCAATCAGCTTCAGTTTACCACCAGAAGCATTATGGGCCCAATAGTCAGTCGGCTTCACAAGTGGCTTACCAGTTCGTTTCCACGTTCGTTCGCTGAGCGGCGTGATGTCGGAGCCCGTATCAAGCTGCAAAGGAACTGGGATGCCGTTGATACCAACCGTCACAAACTTTCTTCGGCAAGTAAAACCAAGTTTGAATGTCGCTGTCACCGAGTTGGGCCGCGATTTCTGGGGTGCATGGTAGTAGAATTGTTGCTCACCAGGGAAGGATAACACGCTTCAGTTATTGTGTAGCAGGGTCGTCGTTAATCACGGCGAAGGAGTTGACGTCATCATTTATACGGTGACCAGTACAGTGTGGTCATACTGAAAGCATACTTAGACGTGTGTAGTGGTTGGACCGCATTGTGTGAACTGATACAAATCAAAAGGTTTTCTGAGATGTCTCAGTCACTAATTGTAATGTTATCGAGGTAGACAGAAAAAGGTCCAAATTGTAAAGGACTTGATCAGCAAAACACTAGAATCTTCGAGTAGCATGAGTTGAATACAAGAACATGTCAACGCATTCATACACTTCAAAAAGAACAGTACAGTTTTGAGAGTGCCGTCGGTGGCATATGCCTTTTGATGGGTGTGCAGTAGACTTTAGGGGAGGCGCTCTTCTCATGCCGCTCAGTAGAAAATGGGAGACTATAAGGAATCGAGTAGCAGTGACAGTTTTCACCAACACTAGCCATCCATCGCGTTCTTTGAGGAGCGGCTGTTATATTCATTGTGGTACGTGCACGAGGTAACATACCATTTTGAATTTGGCAAAAAATAGTTTGCCGCATCCGGTGATGACGTTTGGGTGTTCGGATGCCGGTTGGTTTAATTATCTGCTGATGTGGTTAGTCGAATGGGATTTTTGTCATTGGAATTATTGTAGCGCATTGAAGGAAGCAAACACCGCGTCATGAACATACTGTTGGTGTATAGATATGGCTGGATCAGTCATGTGCTTCTGGGTGACAATAATGGGCTGTATGCATTGCTGGGACAAAAAGAAGTCGCGAAACGCTTGAACACAATTAATTTCAGAGCTGACAGGGACTTACTGTGGCCTTTGACTGCGAAGACTCACAGTATACCTGTGCCAACTATTACGGTGGTTGCTATCATTTGTCATTTTCGGTGGACAGAAGTTGAGTCGTAGGTGAACTTAAGGCACTGCTGAAAGCCTGACGGACTGATTGCCGGAACTTTGTTACCGTTATCTGCTTGCCTGGCTGGTAGCCAGTGCAACAGGTCTTCATGTTGTGCGACGTTCATTGAGCTGGATTGTAGTTTGCTAAGCTTTTATTGCAATGCCTTATTATTGTTGGTTTAACTATGGAAGCTTGCCACATACTGTTTCATAGTTTCAAACTCTGTATGCAGAGTTGAAGCGCGTTAATGCTGCTGAATTTTCCTATCTCAGAACCCATGTTTTAATAAATAACAATTGTTTTCATTGGACAAGGACAGGTGCATGCCGGCTGCATGTGATTTGAATGATTTCCTAAATTACGCAACTCTTGTCGGAAGCATTTGGTTCCGGAATATAGTTTTGTTCATGACCAAACCAGTACATTTCCCCTAGGTACGGTGGTTGCTATCATTTGTCATTTTCGGTGGACAGAAGTTGAGTCGTAGGTGAACTTAATGCACTGCTGAAAGCCTGACGGACTGATTGCCGGAACTTTGTTATCGTTATCTGCTTGCCTGGCTGGTAGCCAGTGCAACAGGTCTTCATGTTGTGCGACGTTCATTGAGCTGGATTGTAGTTTGCTAAGCTTTTATTGCAATGCCTTATTATTGTTGGTTTAACTATGGAAGCTTGCCACATACTGTTTCATAGTTTCAAACTCTGTATGCAGAGTTGAAGCGCGTTAATGCTGCTGAATTTTCCTATCTCAGAACCCATGTTTTAATAAATAACAATTGTTTTCATTGGACAAGGACAGGTGCATGCCGGCTGCATGTGATTTGAATGATTTCCTAAATTACGCAACTCTTGTCGGAAGCATTTGGTTCCGGAATATAGTTTTGTTCATGACCAAACCAGTACATTTCCCCTAGGTATTTTTCTGGACTTCATTCAGGCTGAAACAGCAGGGACAATAATGACGGGAGTCGGGTCGAACGAAAGCATGCGATTCACCTCATTTTCGAATGTATGTACGCATACCTGGCTACTGGAGGCTGATTCACAAAATTTTCTTGCTAAAAAGCCAGAGTGTTGCAACCAATCTAATTGGAAGTGGCTAACTGCAATGCAGGCATGTAGCTGGTGGCTACTGTCAAATAAAACCAAACTGCGATCGATTGTTGACTTCATTTGGAAGAAGGCGACCGTCAGACTGAAGCATTGGGGAGTGTGTACACATGAGGCCATATTCGTGAGCCGAGTTATATCGATGGCTGGCAAGCGAAAAACCGGGGCAACAGGACTAAGCTTGTGTTCAGGGAATCGGCTAAACTGCCAAAAGTCCCATTAGGTTTAAAATGCCCATCTCCTCAGCCCATAGAGCTGGCTCAGCTGTGATAAACTCCTTTGAGTGTGCACTTGACTCAAATTCTAGGCTGAATGTACCTGTAGTGGACAAGTGAATGAAAAGCTGCAGGATTACACGGCTTTTGGTAATTCCGTCAACACTTTCATTCTCCTTGCTTGTTTAAAATCACATTCTTTTTTGGAGCCGATGGTAAAGCATGCTCTTGTATTTTAATCAACTAAGCCATCTCCAACCTATTTTGAATGCTTGAGCTAGAGTAAACAGCTTGGTTTGCCAACTTTATTGGTCCGGTCACTGTAAGCTGCATCGAGGGTCCTGGCGAGAGTCATCTCGGAGAACTTAACTTATCACATGCGCCATGTACTAACCGTTTTCAACGTGAACTGAGCTCCAGCATGGTTGTTCTACATACGGGTTCTATTTTCGGGTCTAAGTCCCTGGAAGCCTTCAGTATAATGCAAGCCGTAAGGATATCAACTGGTTTATTGTGCAACATGGTCAGATCAACACAAGTTGAGGTAAAACAACAGTTCCATGTGAGAACACAAAATAACTTTACTAATTTCCAACCGGCCAACAGCGCACCCAAATGATGGCCACCCAGCTGAGTTAACACATGTAACTTTGAGTAGTCGGAACCACGGATACCTTTCAACCGGCTTACTGTTTACGGGCTAGGTTGTTCGTGAACATTTACGCTAGGAAAAACATTTAGGCTACTGGATCAGAATAAAGTGCATTCAAGAATCTTGAAGTAAACCTGATCAAATATTCCTGATGATTCATCGGTCGCTCAGTTGATGAAATCGCACTGAAAATGATGTCTCATCACATGATTAGAAAACGTTTGCAAGTCGATTGCCAAGTTCGACGAAGAGGTCAACAGCCACCTGACCAGCAGTCAAGAAGTGTCATATTCGGAAGGCAGACCGATGACCAGGAAACTAGTCGGCCCGTGCGCACCAGGCGACAAGCCATGCAATCCAGACTATTTGTTCTTCCTAGTCTGCTTAGCAGTATCAGAATGCAACTGCAAGAGCGAGTGGTTACGTGGAACGTTATCCATTTGAAACTTAGAGGTATCATTTCCACCCGAAAATGCCTTTGTAAAACTCTATTTAAAATCTCGCGCAACCGCCAGACGTTTTGTCTGGACGGGCAATCAGTAACTCTGGAGCAGGTAAGGCGACGTTTACTTTGATTTGATGAAGGGGTTCAGCATATACATACCTTTTATCACTTCAACTTCATTCTATAAAGGCTTCGAGGCTTCGGGCACTATTGGAAACCTTTGCGTGTTCTCAGAGCCGGAAAATGTGAATCCTGCCATATTTTTCCAAAAACCTATGGACTCCAGGTTTAACAGCACCGCTGCAAGCTGAAAGATCCTGTTCAAATGCACCTGAAGCTTACCTGAAGCCTCAAGTTGTGTTAACCAAAAAGTTAAACGACCTCAAGCCTTGGTTATGCACCTGCTATCCCCGGAGTCTTCCACAAATGCATATTTTTACTTCAAGTTATGGATGAAGGTACTTTGATCAAGCGGCGCAACAATCATGTACCTGTATAGCTCTGCTAGCATATCCTTACTCACCGTTGACTGAGAGCCACAGTGGAAGCTAAACCTGTTTTTTTCGGTGCGAGTCCAGGCCATCATTGGCTTTGATCGTCAATTCCTATGGTTTGTTTTGTCCTGTCATGTGCTGTTCCTACGTTGCCCACATTCCCACATTCATACCATTTTACACTCCCATCGTGCTTATTAGTCTTTACACCCTTTCTTCCTTTCTCCTTAACTCACCCGTGATCAAAAATCTCCTGCCAACCGGAACCAGTCCCCTTTGCGGCCAGAATTTTGCTTTCTTTCGTTCGTTCCATTGCGTTAAGTGCAACTTTAATTCCATCTTAACGATTCCATCTGGCTCGATATTCTCTCCAATACCGCATGGTAACTGTGCTCTTCTGCCCGTGCCGGATTAGTGATGAACCCACCCACTTTGTTTAATGCCCACCCCCAATGATGCTATCCTGTTTCTAGCCCCCTGCATCCACAATTCCCGCCGGTCATGCTTTTATGCTGACTGTAACAGTGTTATCACACCTGACGATATGCCACCAACAAGTAGGGAGATAAAAATTATCACTATCATTATCATTGCCAAATGTTTATAGTTCTGGTCGATCTGCTTCGGTTTCGGCAGACAAGCAGCCGAGTTAGGGTGGTCTTACACTGAGATCGAAGTGTTACTATGGTCGATCGTGGCCTCAAGTTTTAGCCAGCTTCAGCAGTCCCAAGCATGACGTAATCATCGATCGTACCATCAAATTTAACAAAGCCCGCCGTGCCGTCGCAAGAACAAGTGATTCGAAAACGAAGGGGATGAAGTTAAGTGAAAAACCTGACGGCAGATAACTCTAGAATTAATACACAGTCTGAACAAAACTGACCCGGGAAACTCCGGCGAAAGCCTGGGACTCGTCGGCCACACAATGCTCTTAGATGCAAAACCTTTGCGAATGGAACGTACTTTCTTGCGACAAAATGTTGCGTTTTTGCTGCACATGCGCTTACACCAAAAATCACTTTAATACACGTTCAAAATTTTGACGCCCACCAAATTTCATTGTGCATCGAAGCAATCACGGCAGGCAGAAATGTCTGGTGGAATGCTTCCCTAGCATTGTCGAGGCCCCGGGATGTCTAGCTGGAGCCCAAACGTTCGGACTTCTAGTCTGAAGTCAACTTCCTGTATCTTTTAGTCCACCGGGAACACGTCGTAGCATCCGAAAATTCAATGCAATTGTGCCAATACTGGGCGCCCGGAAGCAGCAATCATGCGGCGCGCAGTATTCGCAAAATAGAAATGGATTTTCGGGAACCATGACGTGTCCCTCAACGGACTAAAAGAGACAGGCAATTGATTTCGGAGTGCGAATGTAAAACTTTGAGGCCCACACAGGCATCTCGGGGTTTCAGAAGTGCTAGAAAGGTATTCCATCAGACGTTTTCCCACCAGGGGTATGATTACTTCAGTGAAATTTGGTGAGCTTCGAGAGTGCAGCAGGGTGAATTTTGGTCCGAGAAAAAACGCCACAAAGTGCAACATTTTGGCACAAAAAGTTTCGGTTTATTCACAAATGTTTTGCAGCTAGGAGCGTTGTGCCACCAATGGTCCCGTGTATCAATCCGTGGATCCATGAAAATAGCGCGGCGTTCTGGTTGGCCCATACGCTGACCAATCCGAGCCCGGCTTATTTACGTTCGGACCGCTGCTCGCGGCACATGCGTACAGTCGGCACTTGGTGTTTGGCTCCTCTCGCGGCACCCCGAATTAACCGGCGTGTCGCCGAAGGAAGTTGAATGATATGCGTGTCTGCACAAATTCTATGACCAGGGTTAAGTTGTGTAAACTGAAAGAAAACGCGGCCTTCAAGTTTTTCGCCACGTTTAGGAACTGACAACGGTCACCGCGGAGAGTGATTATCTGCTGGAACGATAGCTAATCGAAGCACAACAAACGATGTAGACGCGGCAGAGATGGGACACGGCTCTTGCATGGATCCTTCCGCTCAGAGAACGCGCTATTCGAACCGTTGTACTAGTTCCTCCACATCGGTTGGGAAAGCAGATGATGCTCTTTACTGAATTGAGGTCGTGTTGTAGCTCAACATGAATTAAATACTGTCTCTCTGTGGTCTGAAGTTTTGGGTGAGTGTTTCTCTGCTTTATGACGGAACTTGCTTGTGGCTAGAGATTTTTCATGGATTCATGGGTTGGTACACAGGTCGAGGCTTTCGTCCAAGTTTTCCGTGTCGGCGTTGTTCTTGTCGTTCAGCGACTGCTGTTTGCCTGAAAGGCACAAGCGAAGAAAAGGTGTAGCACTGCTCTATGAGTTCTCAGTCCGGGACAGTAAGCTTGCCAACTCGAGGATTCGCATATAAAAGCGCCTAATAGTGCTTTGAAATGGGTACTAGATGTGTTGTGGGCAACCGTCGGAGAAAGGATACTCTACGCAACATTTAGCCGAAATGAGAAAAATTTCCGGATAAAATTGTGTTCTGAGCTTGGAAATCATACCATGTCCCCACTGTGTGTTAGGTCGATCAACGTTGAAAAATCTGTTGGCGACAACTTTTTCAAACAGGGTATAAGTATTTACTAAGTCCCCTCTGGGGACCAGGAGAAGTAGGTCAAGCACCACGGGACGCGTTTCATAGTCCACGGATTTTAGGCCGGCAACCATTTTCGTAGCAGCTCGTTGGACACGCTCAATGAGGGTTACATCCCTCTTGCGCCCTGAGAAGACAACTTTGTTGTCATGTTCAAGAAGCGGTCTGACTTAGGCCTCTCAGAGTATTTGGAAGTCCGTGCGAGTAGTACGGGAAAATGTGTGCTTAATCATCCGTAGAGTTGCGAAGGCCTTTTGAGCTGATTTCCTATGGCGAAGTGAGAAGGACATGTTAGAAGAAAGCGAGATTCCTAAATTTCTTTTGGTAGCTGCCCTAATGATGTCTTATCATCATCATCATCATCATTGTCAGCTGTAAGAACCGCGTACTCGTCGTACAGTGGTTGTAGCTGCCGCAGTTTCGTTCACCGATGATTGGGGGGTTAGGTAGCTGCGCATTGCACGCGCGAGCTGATAAGTTGGTGCATAAATCCAGCACTGTCAGTGGGCTGTCAAGTGGGGAATGGAAAATGAGCTATGCATTGAAGGCAATAGCTTGAATGCATGAGTGCCATTGAGGGCGCGACTGGGTCATATCTGACAATGTCTCTAGCCATTGATGT
>NW_008751781.1:273203-273686 GCF_000715545.1 Opisthorchis viverrini
TGCCACAGCTAACAGGCTGATGCCACGGTAGTTTTCGCATAGCGTCCGTGTACCCTTTTTGAAGACAGGGATTACTGTCGACAAAAAAAATCGTTCAGCTGTAGCACCCTTTCGGTGCCTAACTGCCATGTGTCGACATGGCCCATTCTTCAGACACTTTCTCTTCGTCCCACATAGTACCAATAAGCTTTGTAAGGTGGGCCACCAGGGGATTTCCGCCTTCTTTGAAGAGGGCTGGATACAGACCGTCCGGTCTCGGTGTCTTCTCACGTTTCGGTACGGTTCATCATCAGCGACAGCATGACATCAGTGTTCAACACCAATGCTTCACTGTCGCACATCAATACGGCTATTTCATACCTTATTTCTTCTTCCGAAGTGCGATCAAGGTTTACATTCCATTCGCCCGTATGCATTATCTCCACCGGCTGTGTTGCAGGAGGCCAGCTGAACTGCTCTTCGAAGTGTTCGGCCCATCTCTCC
>NW_008751781.1:278418-330219 GCF_000715545.1 Opisthorchis viverrini
GATACTGCCAGGGCGCCCACACCTAGACAGGAGGACGATTAGGGTCCTCAACCAAAGCCTTTGGCTCAAAAGCCTAACCGCAAGGCAGCGGTGTTTGGCGGGGAAATGCGAATGCATTACCATTTCTACGGAACAAGTCGCCACATGTTCCAACCCCCAACCTGGAGGGCCAGGAGACCGGTGTGAGAGACTCTGTGAGTGTCGCGGGACACTCTCCAGTATAGCTCAATGGATTGCTGAGGTGCGCAAACCGTCACACCACGGTAAGGCCCAGTCTCTTCGTGACACAGGGCAACAGCTGCTCCCAGTAGGCAGCACAAAGTCAATAGCAGTTGAAGAAGTTGAAGAAGACCTGAATAGTGTTCTCTTAGGCTTCAGTTATCGCTATTGAGTTCCCCCTCAAGGAGAACGCGGTTGGCTTATTTCCCTGGCGTACTTCATCAACACCTTTTTGTTTTTCCTGGCGAGGTCTCTAATATGGTGACTTGTTTTCGTATGTTCTGTTGGCGGATTTTTGATTTACAACGTCTCCGCATTTTACGAAACCATCTCATCTTCTGTATCTCCTGTACTCAACTTTTTTGAAAAATAGTTGAGAACTTTTTTGCAGAAGTCGCCGAATCCTTCTGGGTATCTTGAGGTCCATCCGACTGCGTGCCGTTTTTTCGAATTGCACACGCGTCGGCCCTTATAACTCTTCCACTGAAGCCAGTCCCAGCTTGAATTAATCGAGAAAGATGTGCATTCCCGAGAAGTCTGCACGGCAGAAGTCTCGAACTCACGTTTGAGGTTCGGGATTCCTGGCCCAATAGCGGATGAAATGAAATGTCAGCACACAGTGGGCACTGTGTCCTAGTGGGGCGTTATTTAACACCTGATCGACGAAGTCTTTTGTTGGTGATGACCCACTCCAGGAGGGATGGTAGTTAGCCTGTGCGGTATCTGGTGGGTGTGATGAAATGTTGAATCCAAGCGCTCTGTTGAACGGCTTTGGTCAGCACCGCTGCAAAATGTCCACTAGACGCGACGCGTTTGAGCCCCATCCGGGATACCTTGGGGGCGTTAGGGGCGAGATGGCCCAAGTGGTTAGAGCGCGAATTTACTGAACGGAAGGTTCGTGGTGACTTCCCCTGTCTAGGCTTGGACAACCTGGCAGTATCCCAGCCCTCGTGCTTCCTTCGGGTGGCATGGCAGCTAGGCACCGGAAGGGCGCTACGGCTGAACGCTTTGTGGGGGCGTTAAAATCAGCAGCAAGAGATATGTGAAGTGGTAGCTGGAGAAGAGTTGCTCAAGGGTTTGTATGCGGAATTGGTCATCTTCCGGAGCACTCGAGGAGCAACGGTAGACCATGACGAGAATCGGTCCCGGATTTGGATCCATGGTGCGTCGCAAAAAAGTACAGGAGTGGTATCGGAGAAGACAGTCTGGCCACATGTAAATATAAAGCAACCCCACCAAACCTCACGCGTTTTGAGTCAACTCGAAAACTAGATTAGTTGTCTATCAAGATCGCGTCAGACATCTGGTGTGAGCCAGGTTTCTGTAAGTACGATTATGGACGACTGTTCAAGGCAAGGTGGTTGTTTAATACCGTGAAGTTTGCTAAAAAGACTGATGCAGTCATTCGGCAAGAATTTCCGAACTATGCTGCGTCCAAATGTGGGGAGTTGAGAGGTCTGCTACCAGAGAGGTTAGCGGGTTTAATAGCGGTACGCCGAGTTTGAGTCCAAGGCACCGAAGGGGCCTATGTGGCATACTTGTCTACCTCCTGCCCTGGTGGTTTTGAGGACCGCTTTTCATTTGCAGGTTTTTTTGCCCCTGAGAGTCCGGTTCGCACGGACCTTTTGCCTTTGGAGGACGTGATTTCTCCCCTCCACAGCAAAAATTTGTGGCCTGCTTATCCGGTGTTCGAGGGATCTGGGTGCGCAGTCACAGTCGCTAGTTGACCTGGTATGACCTTTCTGGCAGCAATAGCTCTGTTGATCTCGTGTTCAGTTAGTCGAATCAAGTTGCGTGGACAAGTATTTCTGAAAGCTGAGGACGTGGCTTTTTTTAACTCGTTTCCATCCGACCCCAAGCAATCTTCGTATCCGCATTTCCAGTAGCTTCCTGGTAGAGCAGCTCGGTACTCTTCAGCTACTGAAACTCGTCGAAGTTGACGGGTGGAATTGGTCTGCCTTGAAACGCGCAATGCTGAGGGAAAGCCAAGTGATAACCGAGCTCGCGCAATGGCATGATCAGAATCGAGTGGCGTACTGCAGAAAGAACGAGAATCTTTAATTGAGGCTCCTTGTCGGTAACTGAACGGTTTGTGCTCAGCGCATAACTGCAGCAGGCGTTCACCTTTGTGTGTGCCTGGATTTTACTCCAAAACGACTACCTAATTGAGGCACAGCAGCGCTGAATCTATTTGCTGATTCATAACCTTGGCAACGTCAACAAGCGCTGAGCCGTGAGGCTGCCTCACTGAGCTACTCAGTGTCTTAGAAACTCTGCTGGGACGTTCGTGGATACGATGATCAGGTGGTGATTTTCAGCGCATGTTCAGGATATGCTACAAAACGAACCGCACAGATGCGACCATCAATAAACAACCTTTCGGAGAGACATTCATCAACTCGGCGGCTTAGGACAATGTCAATTTCAGCCGCATCGGCACCCACATCAACGGAGTTTGATGTTTGGGTTGCAGCAACGACTTATGCTTTCCAATTATGGAGTACCCTTCGACCCGTGAAGACGTTTTACGTGGTTTTCAAAAAAATGGTTTCCATTTCCAAAAGGTCTGATCCAACAGGTGTAATATCATCGGCTTACTTAGTTTTTGTGGGTAAACTCCCTGGATTGCTTCGATCCCCCAGGTGTTTGGGGCAGGTCAAGAAAACCCGAGCAGCATACCGATCACGAGCCTGAAGATAAAGAGTTACAGTGGACACTGTCGCCTGAACTCAGGAGAGTGTTTGGGTGGGACACGCACGTGCCCACGGGGGAGGTCTATGGAGCATTTGTAAACAATAAAGAATTAGAAGGACGCTCTTCATGGTCAAATGCTGCCCCAGCTTGACGATCAGCTATGTTAAAAGCAGTCTAACGTTCGAGAAAAATGGCTATCTTCGGTAGTCAGGAGTGGTGCGGTCCCAGCGCTTGTTGCAAGGTGAAAATATGATCAATACAAACCTTATCATGAAAAAACCCATCTTGGTACTCGTAAATATGACTCCAGATGATGAGTCAACCTGTGCACGCAAGTACCAGCTAGCACCCTGGAAGCTCCGGCTACTAGAGTGCTGCGCAGGTGGTTTTCACTCGATGCTTTTGAAACTTTTGTGAATATAGAAATCATCACAGAGGCGCTCCATTGATGTATTCTGCCTCTCAGAAACAGGGATACAGGACACTCGCTTTCTTCCATGTTCTAGCTGTGCAACCCTGGTGATTTCCGCTGCAGCTGGACATGCCTGCTTGGGTGTCCTATTCACCGACGGAGCAGAAGCGTTTTTGCTTGAGGTTTATCGCAGCCTTTTTACTCTCCCTGCTTATGCCTCAACGAAGTGTATCTCTGAATTTGTCGAAGGCAGTTTCGATGACGCTCTGGGTGCTTTTTCATGACGGGCTGAATTCCCAGAAATAGTTTCGCTGTAGGGTTGTATGGTTCAAGGAAGATCACTGCAGGTCGATGCAGCGAATGGTGTTTAGTTCTCGTTGAAGTATACGCCCCGACAGACGGTATTTCCGCATATGAAAAGAATGAGTTGTACTGAGGTCTGTTGTGACTGCTTTGGTCACAACAGATATAGTCATCCTGTCTGGTGATATGAACAGTCAAGCGGGACAGCTAGACCTTGGAGAAGCTGAGTTGGACAGTAGATTTAGAAGCAATACTCAGTGTACGAACAATTGGGAGCTTTTTCTTTGGTTGTGTGCTGACCAATGCGAACTTTAAGCACAACCGCTCACACCGAGTTGCTTGGATCTCACCAACCGAAAGCCAGTCATGGACTCAACTGAATCGTATGGCTGTCAGATACTGCTGAGCGCTTATTATCGATTGGTTACTCACCAGTTAGTGATGGAGAGCCTCAATTACAGATTATCATTCCTTCTGCGGCACAAATAATGCAATTGACCGGACTGGATTATCACTTCGTTTTCCGATAGCCTTACGCGTGCGGAAGCAGACCTACCCCGTCCATCAACTTCAATGAGTTACAGTAGCTTAGCAGTATCGAGCCTATCTGGACGAAGGGATGTCGGAAACGCAGTTATTTTTATAGCGAAGATTGGTTGGGAGTCGAATGGCCTCGCCCCCAATGTTTTGTCGTATCTCCTACCCTCTCATTTTCCGTTATCGAGACTGTGGCAGCTGGATGCAACTTACCATTGAGCTGAAATGAACCGAACTTGTCCAAATGTGGTGACACCATCCATAGTATCTCGCCCGATTGAGCTCTTTTTTCTGTTTTGCTTACCATCTTTTACCCACTGCTGTCGGGAAACATGCTTCACGTGGGACGATCTCAGAAGTGTTTTTCGAGATAGGGGTGTTGCCTGCGTCAGCAGCACACCGTACAATCCACAATGCAATGGGCAACTAGAACTGCTGGACGGCTGTTGGGAGGCCGCTTATGTTCTAGAGGACTTGAGGTCCTGTACCCTGGAAGCGTCACGTTCACCCAGATCACTACTTTGTGTGACCACGCATGCTATATCTCACAAACGACATTTCCTACACGGTCGTAAAGTATTTTCAGGTACTTCTTTCCCTCGTTATTCATTGTCACATGTACCCATCCTTATTCGCCCACATGCTCAAACGTCAAGGCACGGTCCAGTTGTGTAGGTCATGGTTGTGTGTCTGATGTAGTCAGTGCAGGAATCTCAAAGGCTCGAATCACGTTTGCTAATTTGCGTCACTTGTGGCCTCAACAAGGCATCTCACTGGATCTTAAGGGTCATGTTTACCAGGCTACAGTAAGGGCTGTGTTGTTGTGTGGGTGCGAGACATGGCCTCTTCGGGTAGATGATGTGAGGCGTCTTCAGGTTTTCGACCACCGATGGCTCAGAAGCGTGGCTGGTTTCGGATGGCGTCAGCGTATCAGTAACGAGGCGATTAGAAAACGGGTATTCGGTTGTGCTGCAGGCACCTCAATCCGGGAAAACATCCAGCATCATCGACTACGATGGCTCGGTCATGTGCTACGCATGCCAAAACACCGTCTACCGAGACGCGTGTTGTTCTCCGTGCTTCCTTCAGGATGGCGCAAACCGCGAGGTGGACAGCACATGACTTGGTAAAAAGGCGTGAAAGAGATCACGAAGAGTTTGGGTGTTGTTGGTGTTGTGAGACTTCCAGGATAGGGTCCCCGTGACCCCGTCTGTGCTTGGCTGGAGACGTTGCAAGAAATGGCGGCTAATCGATGTCAGTGGCGTTTGTGCTGTCAGTTTCTCTCCAGATTGTCTGATTGAGCGGTTGGAGGTGTAGACACCTCAGTATGCTTGACATAGGCCAGCACTAGGTCCCCTCCCTCACCCGCACTTTTTCTCTTCTCTTCACTGTAGGGCTTTTAATACAATTATATATATATATATACGCATATACATATATATAACTAAACGAACTTTATGGTTGTACGGCAGTGAAGCATCAGTGCCAACACTGATGTTGCTGTCATTGATGATGATGAGGATGCAAGGCACGGTCCACTGACTAAGGAAGTTGTGCTACTAGAATACCACCCAAAGTGTGCGCGTGAACGTCCTGTCAACGGGTAAAAGACAAGGAATTTTTGACACGTGAAAATCCTCAATGTAAAACTCGGATAAGCGGAATCTAGAAGTTACTTTTAATACGACCGCCGATCCTTGTGAACCAAAATAGATGTGAACCCACTCTATGGAGGAAATGAAAGAACTCCTACAGCAACCAAAAAGTTAACCGTACCACTTGCGTTGTGGCGCAGCATGTTCACCTTCCTTCGAAACTGATCAATGCAACGCACCAACCACCTTGTTTCTTGTGGAAAGATTGTTATATATCATTTTACAATCAATCTTCCTCGAAGGGCTCTTTTCGCACAACCACTTGAAGGGTGGAAGAGAGCCAGAGGCGGTCAAACAATGACTTGGCAGCGAAGTGTGAAAGCCTTTACCAGCAAACTCAGCTGCGCTGGTCATCGCCGTCTTCCTGGATGGGGACCCCGAGACGGGCCACATCAATGACTGGAGACATTGTCAGACATGGCCCAGTCGCGCCCTCAATGGCGCTCGTGCATCAAAGCTATTGCCTTCAATGCATAGCTCCTTTTCCAACCCCCCCACTTGACAGTCCACTGACAGTGCTGGATTTATGCACCAACTTACCAGCTCGCGCCTGCAATGCGCAGCTACCTCCCCCCTCACCCAAATCATCGGTGAACGAAACTGTGGCAGCTACAACCACTGTACGACGAGTACGCGGTTCTTACAGCTGACAATAATAATGATGATGATTACAATCAATCAATCGACCAATCGATTTATCAGCTATAAACCGTGTGCTACAGGTACATCGGTTCCAGCTGCTACAGTTTCGATCACCGGAAAGTGAGAGAGTGCGGGAAATACGGCCAAGCCCCTGGAATTGGATAGCTTTGATGGCGATAGCTTTGGTGGGGGAGATTTATTGACCGTGCGATTGCGCCACTCCTGTCAGTGCCACTAAAAGTTGGTGAGTCGAGTTCCGGGGTCCCCATCCAGGAAGGCGGCAATTGTCGACTCGACTGAGTTTACCTATTAGAGTTTTCATTCTTCGTTGCCAGGTCATACACTGTCCACCTCTTTGTCGCTTTATTTCATCACAGGGCTGAGCGAAAAGAGCTTCGCTAGGCAGGCGATCTTCTGGCATGTGGAGTGCATGTGCTAACCAGCGTAACCTATGATGCGTGAGTTATTCATTTGTTGCGGGAGAGTTCCCTTTTCCTACGACCATCTGGCGTACCTCGGCACTGCCAACTTGATGTGCCTACAATGTGAGATGGCTCAAGTGGTTAAAGCGCGACTTTACTGAACGGAAGGTCGATGATTCGAACCTGGCCTTTTCATCTCGACTTCCCCTATCTAGGTTTGGTCAGCCTGGCAGTATCCCAGCCCTCGTGCTTCCTTCGGGTGGCATGGCAGCTAGGCACCGGAAGGGTGCCACAGCTGAACGATTTTTCCCCACCAGACCTGACCACTGATTTGGAGACACCGATGGTCAGACTCCGTCCCAGTGCAAAACTTTGTCCTTGGCGTGAATCTCATGTCACGTCAGTGCCATGGCAGCTAGCACCGGAAGGGTGCCACAGCTGAACGATTTTTCCCCACCAGACCTGACCACTGATTTGGAGACACCGATGGTCAGACTCCGTCCCAGTGCAAAACTTTGTCCTTGGCGTGAATCTCATGTCACGTCAGTGCCATAAGTGTCGGAGGTTGGCAAAAGTTGCCCTGGCCTTCCCGATCCTAGAAATAATCTCATTTCCAGCCAATCCACCGGAACTTGTACAACTGCCCAGGCAAACAAATTTATCTACCACGTCGATTGGCTTACATGCAAGCCAGTCTTGTTGCAGCACTTTGAAGGTACGAAGCGTATGCCAAGCCGTGCGGCAGAGTCATTTAGGTTACTTGAAATTGTCTGCATTTCGAACCAAGGAAAGCAATATAGGCTGAATAATCAATGTATGTGAGTGAACGTCCCGGGAGCATTCTGATTCCCGAAGATTTCAGAGGCTGGCAGAGAAATTTCAAGCAGCACATCAATAACAGAGTTGAAGAGGAAAGGTGAGAGGGCGGCCTTGGGTCATACCGGAACTTGTATGCCCAGGCAAACAAATTTATCTACCACGTCGATTGGCTTACATGCAAGCCAGTCTTGTTGCAGCACTTTGAAGGTACGAAGCGTATGCCAAGCCGTGCGGCAGAGTCATTTAGGTTACTTGAAATTGTCTGCATTTCGAACCAAGGAAAGCAATATAGGCTGAATAATCAATGTATGTGAGTGAACGTCCCGGGAGCATTCTGATTCCCGAAGATTTCAGAGGCTGGCAGAGAAATTTCAAGCAGCACATCAATAACAGAGTTGAAGAGGAAAGGTGAGAGGGCGGCCTTGGGTCATACCCATGGAGGTGGTGAACTCAGACAAAGGCTTGTCGTATACTCATACGCGCCCACATGCGTCCGCATACAGTACTTTCATAAGGAATATAAATTTGAAAAGGACACCTTTGATCGCCAGATATCGCCAGCTTTCGACGATCGACAAAATCAACAGCAGCTTTCAGATCAAGAAAAATGACCAACGTGGGACGTCTGTAGGAGCGGCGTTGTTCAAGAACTTGTGTCAAGATAAACATATGACGATACATCCTTGGCCAGGGCGAAACTCAGCCTGGTTCTCACGAATCTTTTTTCCCATATAGTGGATTAACCTGCGCATAATAGTGCCAGAGAGCACTTTAGGTGCGAAGGATACCACGACGGTTTTCATATAACGTTCTTACGCTTCTTTGAAAGTTTGGATGACGGTTTGGGGCTCCATTTGACTGGTATTCTGTTTTCGTTCCAAATCTGTAGTATGGTTGTCATACTGTTCATCAGGACCTCGTCACCTTTGAGGAGTGCGGGGTGCAGACCGGGTCAGATGCCTTGTCGCGCTTGAGGATCGATATCTCATGCTGGATTTCAGTGGCTGATAGCAGGCTGGTGTCGATTTTCCATTCAGGCCTGCTGGGTTCATACTGTTATTATTATCCTTATTATTATAACTATTATGAATAATATTGTTCGTGGTCATGTATTTCTATGTTTATTATTCGTAACTCGATTCGTCGATTCGGCGGGATGGCCAAAGTGGTTAGAGCGAGAATTTACTGACCAGAAGGTCCGTGGTTCGAATCCGACCTCCGCCACTCGGCTTCCCCTGTCTAGGCTTGGGCAACCTGGCAGTATCCCAGCCCTCGTGCTTCCTTCGGGCAGCTAGGCATCGAAAAGGTGCTACAGCTGAACGCTTTTACTCGATTCGTCTCGGTGTTTTTCTGGGATTTCAAGATCTTCGGTCTTCGTCTGTTCGAATCTATTGTCTACTTATTTTCATCCATAACACATAGATCCTCCATGAAACCGATACCGATTTCCTCCTCTAAGGTCGACTTTGGAAATGTACACTCTGACTGTGCTTCTTACCGTCCCCAGTGGGAAGCCTGCTGGTAATATTTTTCCCGGATCATCGATTAGACCGCATTGCTTTGGGATTCATCATCAGAGGCCGCAACATTAGTGTTGGCGATGGTGCCTCGCTTCTGTACACTCACAAGGTTTATCTGATTATGTCTAAAGCTTTAATGTGTAAAGAATGGTTGAGAGAGGGACCTAATGCTAGCCTATCGCAAGCATTATAAGCTGCCCATACTTCAAACTGCTCAATAGGACTATCCGGGAGGAGATTGAGAGCACGAACTTTAGTGATATCGGTTAGCCACTATTCCTTTCAAAGTTTTCAGTCAAGCGCAGGAGGGGTCACGGGAGATCTCTCTTAAAAGCCGAGTTGCACCAAAATCATCCAAACTCATTATCTCTTCGGCGCCCTTCAACCAACTCATACATTATTCACCTTGCAGCAATAACAATAGTTGAGCTGTAACACCCGGTGTCTAGGTACGGTACCACCGCAAGGGAGCACAGGGTTTGCGATACCACCAGATTGCTCAAACCTAGACAGGAGCTTTCGAGATGCTGAGGTTGGGTTCGAACCACCTACCTACCTTAACCGCAAAGCTATCTGAATCTCAAACCCGATATTCAGGTGTGTTCACTTGAGTACTCTGGAAGGGTATAGGCCTACCGCTCTGGCTCATTTTCCTCGAGGACAAAGCTTTTCTGCAATAAGTCTCCATCCTCTCTTTTCAACAACCCCCATCCCTACCTCTACCTCTCGACTCCCCTTTCTAGGCTTGCGCAACCTGACAGTATCCCAGCCCTTGCGGTTCCTTCGGGTAGCATGACAGCTAGGCACCCTCAACCCTCACGGGGAATTTCTTCATGACGGGATCCGTTTCGTCGCTATTCACGCTGTTCCGATAATGATGATTATGTTGTGAACCGCGAATTCGCTGTCCTTAACTCTGATTGACTTGCTTTCTCGCCTTACAGTGACGCGATCAGCTTGGATCAATTACTTTTTGTCTCGAATCTTTCGTCATTTGTAGCCGAATACCGGGCTGTGATGACATTTCCTCACAGACCGTCGGTATCGATTTTGCCATCCACCCTCCTCTCCGTGCCCTATTCTCATCCACTCTTCTTACCGTTGATAATCCCTTATCAATGCACTTACTCTGCTTAACACACCCCGACTCTCTCTCCTTTTCTATCATCATTTCAGATCCCATTCCGACTTCGCTTTGCTAACTCGTGAGTAACTCCTCCATCCATTCACTGTTCTGTCATGTCTACTTCGGTACAATCCCAGGTGAGTTATTTTCATCTCATGTTATTTGCCGCTTGAATCATGTGTGATGGTTCGTTACAGCATTAGAGCGTCTACGCTACGTAGGGCTCGAATGATATTAATAGGAATATCCTTGAAGAGACATGACTTACAGTGTTACTGAAACCCCTTCGATTGATGACGACGATGACCGGTTTTGTCCTTCTTCAGGTTCATTTGGTAGGCGCAGTCTCCGCGTTTTCGTCCCACTTGGAACCAAATTGTACGAAATTTATGAAATACGTGCATTTACCCCCCAGTTTGGTTGAAGACTACGAGAACTTCAACTGAGCCTCTCATTGAAATAGACGTGGGATGCAAACGTGCGTAAGTCGCGAATTCGGGTTCAAATCGAACATAAGGCCACCGGAAACTCGTGGACTGTCTACCGAAGAAGAGCGAAACCGGTCGTTGGCTTTCGAGGAATTTTCAACAAATTTGTGGACAGTATTCCTTCAAGGAAATGCACTGCAATGTCGAATGTCGCACCAACTAAAACACGAGGCGGCCTTTGTGGAGCATTTTGAAGGATACCCCAAACGGGATTCACCTGGGATTTGTTTGAGTTTCCTGTTGAAACCAGATTGAGATAAAAAATAGGTATACTTCGAAGTGACAAGTGAATTCCACAAAAACAACAGAAATTCAGCTTAGTTGAATGAATATCTGTTATATGCTCTTCGATGATGTATCGGTCAGACACGTTAGATCACCGGAAATGGAGAAGGCAAACAACTTCGAGCAACTTATACTGCAAACTAGTTGATCGTTCCGTGGTATGGGATTCAACTGAACCAGAATACAAAAAGAGCTAACAGTCCAATAGGATGTCAGTGAGAGGCTGAAATACAGAAACAAAGGTTTCATTATACAAGACAAATCGTTAGTTAAATGGATTTGTTCCTTTGGTGGTAGTCCTCCCAACAATATCATAGGGCATGTTCCAACTCAGTGGTTCTCAAACCCTTCAGCAAGTCGCCCGAGAAATTTGTGCTCGTGACATGACAACCTGCCACTGAATTGTGGTCGATTAATAAGACTCTGGCTAATAGAAACGTATCAGTTGAGGGATAGTCTAGCACAAAAAGTTTTCGACTATCCTGATCCATTTCTTCAGTGGACTATTACATGTCGAGAAGTTGCCTGTTATGAGGTAAATGCTCTTGTTATTTAGCAGTACATGTTTGTTAACGATAGACGCGCTTATCGACGTACACGAGAATCATTGTCAGTGATGTTTTTGCTATATCTTACACAGTAATTTAATGGAGGCCGAACAGAAGTGTGCCATGACAGTTGGGATGTGCGTTTTAGTAAACAGACCAATCATTTTCATTCTTCACAAAAGCCAATGAAAATAAGTACGTTTCTCAGACCTCACTGCTCCATATTCAGTTTCTTCGTGGAGTGACCTTTCGCCACTCCCATGAGGGAGACGTCAAACCCACAGTTGACTTATCAGTCGCTACTGTGAGTTGCGTGACCGCCGTAGAAGCTCCGCATATGCGCCACCTGAGGCTTATCTGACGTGCTGCCGCTCGACCTGCGAGTACCGATCACATAGGGCAATGTTTGTGTGTTCTCTTATCAATTGGATTTTTACATGACTTTTGGCGTGGCTTCCGTTGTTTCAATATCATCCATGGGTGATACCCAATATTCTGATGAGATACCGACAGCTGGTGATAATTTTTTAAATTACCCATCGGTCAATCGTTCCGCAGTTCATTAGGCGACCGGTCAGTCATAGCAGAGAAGTGATTTGCTCCCGAAAATGGCTTGAGCTACTATCGTCTGAAGAAAATAATTCTATAATTCACTTTCCCCAGCCTCTCATCCTACACTTCATCTGTCGTGCCGATTTGTCCCATAACCTACTCCTAAATATGTGAATCAGTCTCATTTGCAAGCCTTTCGATTCAGATGGAATTTTTCTCTTTTTTGTCCTCTTGGGTCGTTGTTTTTTATTGCCTGGTAACCGAGTATTTTCTCACTCTGAAAATTCTCCGGCGGAATCCAACTTCCGGAACCCGTTTTTCAATCTGAATGATACAACCCCAAATTCGGTCAGGCACTTTGTTAGGTTCCCGAATAACTGCCCAGTACTGATATTCACCATCGATGCAAGTGTGTCCTAGGACTCCTTTTTGCTACAACTGCACCCGCTCTTCGCTAGTTCCTTGTCACACAAAGGCTAATCGTTCGTTTTCTTTCGATACTCTTCACCTTCCTTGACATAGGTACAGCAATATATCAGTTGCAAATACTACTGCTTAACAACCAAAGGAATGTAAGGAAGGATATCTTAGTAAAGAGTGGGGAAAGGGCGAAATACCGAGGGCTTACCGCAAAAGGACTTTCACTCTTTAGGGAAAACGGGTATTTCTATCTGCCTTGGAAAATTTAACGTAAATGCACCTGTAAAGGTAATTTCTCAGTTGGCTGCTGTACGCAACAGGTTGAATCAAGCTGATCAGCTTTGGCATCACTCGAGTTCCCGGATATCCTTTGGAGTTAAATATGTTGGGCTTCTATACTAACAGCAGGCTGTTCGTGCTGACACCGGACTAATCAAACTGTCATAGCTTATTCGGGTCACGATAGTTTTACGTCACGAGCTCGTGCCTTATCACACGAATTATCTTGGGCTTAATGCACTGCTCATAAAGTTGCTGAAAACTCCGACAGCCCACGACTGGTTTCGCCCTTCGTGAGCGACCGAACCGTTATTGGGTATCGTAGTGTACAGGTGTGACGTTGAGCTCGGGATAATTCAGGCCGCCGGAAGGTCCGTGGTTCGAACGCGACCTCTGCATTTTGACTTTCCCCATTCTATGTTCGGGGTAGCGTGGTAGCTAGGCACCGAAAGGGTGTCGCAGCTGGACGAGAAGAATCCCAAATGTATTTCAATCGATATAGCCACAGAGAGTGGAGCGCACTTCACAATTCCCTTCGACAATAAGAGGGCTTCCAGCGCTCTAGGTTCTATTTTGGTCTCTTGTAGCAGAATACAATTCCAAAACGACTGTGTGGAGGTATTCGAGATCATTGACCAGCCCTCAAGCTCAGTTATATTTGTGATACTTAGGTATCGTTTCACTGAGGCTCGGGTGCATTTCTACCATACCTGAAATCATTTCAGTTCTCCCACGGTAATCTGTATCTAACCTAGCCTGGTAAGTCGGGATGGATTAACCATGCACGGAAGCGTAAGAGCTCTTACTTACTGGCTACATTTCTCAAACCTTCGTTTTCACCATACTGAGGTTTCGAAAACTCCGTTTTGACCGGAGATTCAGTTCATCTTTACCTTCTATTTGAATAAATATCCGCATCTATCCAACAGGGATCAGCCGGCGCTGACGTCTCCAATCAACAGCCTGATGTTGGTGGCCAATGGAATGCATGGGGTATGATCAAAGCCTTCACGTTTCGTCTTTTGATAACCTACTTCGTCTTCAATCTGTTCCGACGTCAGCCAGCTAACCAGCCTGGCGCAACAAACAAACCTATCCCATCAACCAACATTTTCCAAAGCGGCACACCCATGGAAATGTATGTATTTATGAACGAACATCCGACTTTCACTGCTTTCAACGATTCGCAAGCGTTGTTCTGGCACAAACAGGATTTGGTATATGGTGACTGGACTGGGGGTCCTCATGGGGATGGATCTTACACAAAAGAAGGAGTGGTCGATTGCGGTCAGGTACGATTGTCTTACTGGATTGTGGCAGTCTACTATCATTTTTATCATCTTGGATTCTCCCTCTGCGATATCTGAAGGCGTTCAAGAAGTTGGCTCTTGGTACCCAGTGTAGGGGGGGGGGGGAGATGGCCCAAGTGGCTAGAGCGCGAGCTTACTGACCGGAAGGCCCGGGGTTCGAACCCGACCTCTGCCACTCGACTTCCCCTGTCTAGGCCTGGGCGACCTGGCAGTATCCCAGCCCTCGTGCTTCCTCCGGGTGGCATGGCAGCTAGGCACCGAAAGGGTGTTACAGCTGAACGATTATTATTATTTTTATTTTTATTATTATCATTATTTATTACCCAGTGTAGGTCCACGATAACAGGGTGCAAAGGAAGCCATCGAGAGAACCCAATCGTTGAAAAACGTGGGAGGACTTCAGAAGTCAAATGTATTCTAGATTTCAGTGAGGGATCTCTACCATTTCGTGGTGATTCTCCAAAGGAAAATGGATCATTCGCTGATTTATCTCTCGAATAATTTGTTGGTCATTTTATTTCTGTATCTTAGTTTATTGGGTAGACCTCCGTTTCTGCCATGGATAATGTCAGTCATGTTGCGCCTAGCCGGTATGTTACCTAGATGGGTCGAAAGTGCAGCAGGTTTAGAGGTGCGATACTACTCATAAGGTTGCTGAAAACTCTTCGACAACCCACGACCGACTTCAACTTTCTTAGGGCTCATCAGGTGGGCGCAGTTTCTCAACCTTACGGTCTATTTGAACCCAAACTGCACGAAGTTCGACCACTCCCTTTATCTCCATGCCACTTTGGTTTTTCATGTTCGGTTGAAAAAGATCATCGTAAACGAGAGATTCCGCTGCGTTTTAGGTGGTCCCCCTTGGAAGCCAAACTGGTACACAGATGAGTGTATCAGTTCATTATAGCAGGTTGTTTTGTTCGCAACTCCTATATTGGCCCTTGGATTACTGTCGGTAGTTTGAGACAGCACTGCATGGATTCTAAATAAGGTTGCCACACAAATTTCCTCATGGTCAACCTGGTATCTTCGTGATGGGACGAGCAGAACGAAGCTAAAATTATCCGGATTGTTCCTAGCTGGTTCGCTCCACTTCCGTTCAGTATACTTGTTTAGTTATTTTCGAATGGTCCGACACAAGTACCCCTAACTTTGTGTTTTGCGCAGATGTTGGTGGAAAACTTAATCTGATTAAATCTAAGAAACCACAATTGAATGTCCTTACTTCGCGACGTTAGAATCCGACGACTTTTGAGTCCCGTCAATAGTACTCTATAAAAGTCTACGAACACGCAAGTGCTTCATGCGTGTAATAGTACTTCCAGGTGTATATAGGCCAATGAATCTTTCATACGATTCCCATTCCTACCTCAATTCATTGCACGTTCAATAACTCAAAATGGGCATTTGGTCTCCAAACCCCTTTAGATAACTCAGTGTTGAGTGCGAATCTGCTGACCGTGTGTGATTCGAACCCAACATCGGCATCTCGACTTGTGTCTAGGTTTGGGCGACCTGGCTTTGTTTCAGCCCTCGTGCTTCCTTCGAGCTGCATAGGAGCGTTACAGCTGAACATCTACTACGACTACCCGGTTGCCGAATTTTGTTGGGAACATCTCCGAGTTTCCATTGCCTTGGGTCTTTAGTTGTGCCTTGGTGGCGCTCGAACGAAGCACTAGGGTTTATACTGTCACGAAATTACTTGTGAAAAGCGTCATATTTTTGTAAGGTTCTTTTCGTTATGAGCACAATTTATTTTCCATCTTTTTACATTTCTAGTTCCCGCAGTTGATGCACAATGGATCGCTTTATTTGCATGTCTACGTTGTCAAGCAAGGATTCTCTCCGGACCCTTCGGCTGGAAATCGCTATTCGAAGAGGCTGACCATATATCGTTCGAAAAGTACGCCTTATCTGTTTCGCACAAACTAAACAGTTTGATCCATGGTTTCCCATAAGGTTTGTTTTCCCCAATGGTATTTGGTGATCGTCAACTCGATTACTGAAACAGCCGCGCAGTTCCTTCGGAGCCACAGCGGCCCCGGTATGTTACCTAGATGGGTCGAAAGTGCAGCAGGTTTAGAGGTGCGATACTACTCATAAGGTTGCTGAAAACTCTTCGACAACCCACGACCGACTTCAACTTTCTTAGGGCTCATCAGGTGGGCGCAGTTTCTCAACCTTACGGTCTATTTGAACCCAAACTGCACGAAGTTCGACCACTCCCTTTATCTCCATGCCACTTTGGTTTTTCATGTTCGGTTGAAAAAGATCATCGTAAACGAGAGATTCCGCTGCGTTTTAGGTGGTCCCCCTTGGAAGCCAAACTGGTACACAGATGAGTGTATCAGTTCATTATAGCAGGTTGTTTTGTTCGCAACTCCTATATTGGCCCTTGGATTACTGTCGGTAGTTTGAGACAGCACTGCATGGATTCTAAGTAAGGTTGCCACACAAATTTCCTCATGGTCAACCTGGTATCTTCGTGATGGGACGAGCAGAACGAAGCTAAAATTATCCGGATTGTTCCTAGCTGGTTCGCTCCACTTCCGTTCAGTATACTTGTTTAGTTATTTTCGAATGGTCCGACACAAGTACCCCTAACTTTGTGTTTTGCGCAGATGTTGGTGGAAAACTTAATCTGATTAAATCTAAGAAACCACAATTGAATGTCCTTACTTCGCGACGTTAGAATCCGACGACTTTTGAGTCCCGTCAATAGTACTCTATAAAAGTCTACGAACACGCAAGTGCTTCATGCGTGTAATAGTACTTCCAGGTGTATATAGGCCAATGAATCTTTCATACGATTCTCATTCCTACCTCAATTCATTGCACATTCAATAACTCAGAATGGGCATTTGGTCTCCGAACCCCTTTAGACAACTCAGTGTTGAGTGCGAATCTGCTGACCGTGTGTGATTCGAACCCAACATCGGCATCTCGACTTGTGTCTAGGTTTGGGCGACCTGGCTTTGTTTCAGCCCTCGTGCTTCCTTCGAGCTGCATAGGAGCGTTACAGCCGAACATCTACTGCGACTACCCGGTTGCCGAATTTTGTTGGGAACATCTCCGAGTTTCCATTGCCTTGGGTCTTTAGTTGTGCCTTGGTGGCGCTCGAACGAAGCACTAGGGTTTATACTGTCACGAAATTACTTGTGAAAAGCGTCATATTTTTGTAAGGTTCTTTTCGTTATGAGCACAATTTATTTTCCATCTTTTTACATTTCTAGTTCCCGCAGTTGATGCACAATGGATCGCTTTATTTGCATGTCTACGTTGTCAAGCAAGGATTCTCTCCGGACCCTTCGGCTGGAAATCGCTATTCGAAGAGGCTGACCATATATCGTTCGAAAAGTACGCCTTATCTGTTTCGCACAAACTAAACAGTTTGATCCATGGTTTCCCATAAGGTTTGTTTTCCCCAACGGTATTTGGTGATCGTCAACTCGATTACTGAAACAGCCGCGCAGTTCCTTCGGAGCCACAGCGGCCGACCATCACAAATCTTTATCACAGGTTTTTACCTTCTGGTAGTTGATTTTGTCAAGTGGACCAAATTGTGCAGCGTTGAACTCAACGGTTTTCTAATCCCTGATGGTCCATTACGGCATGTTATCACTTCTGAGTTCTCACCGGCCGTTCGAACGGTCTTCACACTCTCAATCATTTTGATTGCTCCGTAGCGAACTCGCTTATATATTCATAGCCGTTCTCGATTCGAACTCTGAGTAGCTGACGTGCGGGATGACCGAGCTAGCACCACTTTATCAGTGCCTGCCAAGAGTGCCTAAGAAGCTAAAATGTTCGTATTCGGGTGATGTATGAGGCCCTCTTGGTGCCTTAAAGGACGACCCAGTAGCTCTCCTGGTTGTGCCGATCGGTCAGCCGCACGTCAGCACTGCTGGTCAGACAGCCCTACCTATAGCTTCAACCTGCTGGACACTTTTTGATTGCTCACGATTGTTCATCTTACTGTTTGAATTTGTATGGTAATTGTTGGCTGTGTTATGTCAGAAAAAATCAACATGGAACACTCATGTCGACCTCTGTAGTTAGTGCGCACTGGAATTGACAGTATTCATGGTGTCCCCAGTGTAGCCGATGCATTCCATCACAGTTGATCCTCCGAAACAAATATGGGAACGGGTGTCTTATAAGCCGCTAGCAAGTTCAAGTTGGGAGACCATATGGTTGTGGTTGTGGATGGGTCAAGATGATCCCGACCATTCATACTGCTGAAACGCGTATTTTTAAGGGGAAATTTTTTGAGGTCATTTTTCCACATCGAAAGCTTTCAGAAAGTGTCGAGGTACCGGAATGAGCTCAAGATAGCTCAGTGGTCGAGTTGCGAACTTATTGACCGGGATTTTCGTGGTTCGAACCCAACCTCTACATCTCGGCTGCTCCCCTATAGGGTTGGGAAACCTGGCAGTTTATCAGTCCTCATGCTTCCTTCGGGTGCCCTGACAGCTAGGCACCGAAAGGGTGTTACAGCTGAACGCTTACTTCAGTTGGACTTTGTGAGTTTCCCAACCTCTATTTATGGTACACTAATGTAACTGTCTGAAGACTGGCAAGCCTGCTCAGGGGCTTGGATAAATGAACCCTCTGTGTGGTTTGTGTGGGAGAGTGGCCCGATTTCTTTGAACAACAGCATGGCCTGTCTGCCACCGTCCGGCGGCCTGCCCAGGTGCGAGCAACTTTTGGAAATGTAGCTGGGCGTGCTAGCTTCATAGTGAAACAACAACCGGGGTCAATGGAGGAAACTTGGTTCGGTGCTGTTAAAATGGGTTAAAATGGTAACAGAATCTGCTAAAGCTCAAACCAATGGCCCTAACCAATCCTCAACAGGCTTAGCAAATTGATGCTGCCGAATGCATGTGAATGGGTTCACCCGGCAGCAACCGACATATAGGGATCGAATTACTCTGAGTTCGGATGGCCTGCCACAATAATTCACCATGATCTTCCGTAGGACAGCTAAGCAGCTGAAGAATATCAGAGTAGTTGGAGAGTTCCTTAATTGATCTTTCTGCAAGAAGTGCCATTTAGGAAGGAATACCGTAGTTAGTCGGAATGGGATGTCGCTCATACGACAAGTGGCGAGTGTAACGTGGGAGTGAATGTACATGTGTTTACTCGTGCACTATTTGGCTGGTCACAGTAAACGGCGATCCGTCAACATCAGGATCACGTCGAAGCAGTACTATGTTAAATCACTCAATGCGCACTGAGTTGTAGATGACAATGGAGGCTTAAGTGAGGAGCACAGGTTGTCCAGCTTCATCGGGTCGGATGTATTGCTCATACTGGGAATTATCAGATTTTGAAGACGCTGAGAAATTGATGGATGTATTATGACCGAGACATTATGGCTGTACAAGAATGCCGGTTTTTTGTATGATTTGGTCCACAACCGATTTCTACACTTACCTACTTCTCCACAGATTGAGCTGGATAGAAAGAACCCCAACGTCAGTAGTGACTAGCTACCCAAATCAAACAAATTGGGTTCCGTTTTTCTCACAAGGGGTCGGTGCGAGTTGTCAGATCGTGCAGTATCTTTTGGGCTACAGTCTTCGAGTAGTAACTTTTTCGCGGACTCAAAAATACCGCCAGATTTTTCCAGCTTGCTCATAAACCTGTATATTTCACTCGATTATTGGCCTACGTTGTCTGTGGACTGTCTTTTTTGCTGCAGTAGGTGTCATGAAGGCGGAGGCCTTTCGTTACTGGTCGCTGCCGTTATCGATCAGCTCACCTTGCTTTGGTATTTCAGGTTGCAACTAGTGCTAAATCAACACGTACACCATCCTGCAATCATTCCGGCAATCACTATGCAGTACAGCAAGGGTCGAAGTGAACACACTTACTGCTATGTTGTCCGTTGCTTGCACAACACATGACATTCCTAGTAGTTGTAGCGTTGTAGATAACGAATCGTTACAGTCACGTGACCACCTTGTGTTGCACTTCGCGCACCTCCCTTCCGGCGTTGCAAACGTTCTCAGGTTTCGTGTGCTTCGCTATTCTGACTCTGTTCCAGCGGTCCGTCTAACGTAGAATCGGTTGTGATTCATGTTGTTCAACGTGACAGTTCAACATTCTCAACGGTAGAAAGTCAAGCACGATCACTAGCGATAGAAGGAGTTAATTACTACTTCCCGTTGGCGGTTTCTGCTTTGGTTCTGGAGCCTTATCTTTCTTACTGCGCAGAGGTAGTTCAGGCTACACTTATCGATTCGTACGAAAATCGTATACTAGATTACTAGTTCTGAGTCTGCCAGGTTTTGTGTCTGGCGATTGTTAAGGTGTTCATTAGCAAGGTGATGCAGTCAAATCAGTATATCTCCAAACAGGACGACACAAGCGATTGGTTGTACGGAGGAAGGTGACAATACGGTTGTTGAGTACCTCTGGAAATAGCTCAGTGGTTCGGGCGCAAACCTACTGACCGGAAGGCCCGTGGCTCGCACTCAGCCCTCGGGCATCTCGACTACTCTTGTCTAGACTTGAGCAACCCGGCAGTATATCAGGCATCGAGTATCCTTCGGGTGGCAAGGCAACCAGACATCGAAAAGAGATTGCAACCTAACGATTGTCGTTTATTAATGTAGGCAATGACCGAGCGCTGTATATCCCATTGTCCAGCGGACTTCAAGCATATGTAGCGCTACCTGATTAGGAAGTCCTGGCAGGCTGGTTAATCAATCGCCACAGCCAGAACAGTCGATAGGTCGTCGTTTGAGGAGTATGACATACCAGTCACACCGCGTGAACACGTTCGCCCGTCCCGAAGTAAAAATTCAGATGCGTCCAACGTTCATCGGTGCACCGGTGTCAGATGCTTGGAGTTCAAATTCTGACACGGCCATGGGATATGCTCTAATAAAAGCGGAACTTGATTCTAGTGCTTCTCCCCTAGCACAGGTGGATGGCTGTTCAAGCGAGAGTGATGTGAATTCAAACATATCCCGCAACCCCCGTAACGAAATCTGTTTATACTGGCCGACTCCATTAGTGTATCGGATCTTTCATAATTTCTTACGGAAACACCGTAGATCATCATGGTACTTGCTAAGAAGTTCAAATTGCTGAAGTTCCCTCCGTTCTACGAATACAACTCAACTTCGGGTTTATTGATGTATAACTTTTGAGTAAGTGACTACAAGGGATCACTTTTGCAATGTAGCTTGGATCGGAAAGGGTTTTGTGGGTATATCCAAAGTTCACTGGGTTGTAGGTGCTTGATTTCGCCTGTCTTAACCTTCCTTCTTGTAACTCTTGTAGCAGAGTGGAGTGAGAACTCTCTTCTGGAACATAGAACACAACGAAATCTCTCTATTTGGGTAGTCCAAACTACTAACTCATGAAAGGAGACGTCTCCGTTTTTTCACAATCTCTCACTATACTGCTGTCATGATGGGTTTTCTCCCTACTGAATAGCCCGTTGTATTGGTCTACTTGGTTACCTGTTCGTTGATGGTAGAGCTGCTACAACGAGTGCGGTTTAACTACTCGCCAGAGTATCCCCTACAATGTGCCATAGCTGACAATGGTCGAAAGTTGAGCGATTCCAAAATAGTAAAAGTGACAGACAGATGTAGCACCCTCTCTCCTAAACTGCATACGCAGCATCCTGTACTGATCGATGTTCGTGTGTGAGAGAGAGATAGAAGGAAAAAGGGGCTCAAAGACTCAATTGGATGCTCATATTTTTCACCTTTACCCGACAAACCGCCTTCTAATCTCTTCTAATCCTGAGTCGTTGCTCGTAATCAATATGTTGTTAGACTGTCTGCTTACGATATTGTGAGGGTGTGTGGTTGAAATTCGTCTTCGCTCACTCAGATTACCTCGAAACGAATTTCGCTGCCATGAGAGGGCTGTCTAAACATGGACGTTCATCTTAGATTACATATGGGCTTACCGATACAGATTCATTTTATTCTTCTGAGTTTTAGAGACTAATACTTGGGTTCCCGCGTTCTTCCACGGTTGTACCTGTGG
Source organism: Opisthorchis viverrini (assembly GCF_000715545.1). Lineage (NCBI taxonomy): Eukaryota > Metazoa > Platyhelminthes > Trematoda > Opisthorchiida > Opisthorchiidae > Opisthorchis > Opisthorchis viverrini. The sequence goes on from NW_008751781.1 coordinate 300,663, forward strand.
TTTATGTATGAGGGTAGTAGCAGGCAGTCTGTGTAATCCTGTTCAACTACGCTCGATATGGCGTTGACCATCTGTGCATTCAGTCCATTTTTCTATTTTCATATTGCACTTATTTTTCGATATCGATAACCTATTGTCTACTATGCTCTGTCTCTTAAGACCATCGAGTTTACCCAATCAAGCCTGTCTCGGCCGTTTACTTTGGATTTCCCCTGCTCCTATTCACCACTTACTGATTTCCGTTCTTGTCGAAATACATTCATTTGATTACCAATTTGGTTTGGAAACTCACCTGGAACCCGACTGAATCTCTCGTTTGTGATATTTTTAAACTGCGTTCTAGGTGTCTCCCGTCAAAACCAAACTGGTACATAACTGAGCGTATTTCGCTAATTTTATGCAGTATGGCTCCAAGTAGAACATAAGGTTGACGGAAACTCAGGGACTGCGTCCACCTGATGAGCCCCAAGGAAGGCCGAACCGGTTGTGGGCTGTCGAGTTTTCAGCAACCTTGTGAGTAGTGTGTTACGTCTTTGCATTTCTTCTTTTTGTTCCACTTGACCAGTGATCACGCGGTACAAGCGACGTCGTCTCTCCCGTACAGTCAACTTGTTAACCGGTCAGACGGACACGCATCCAGACTTGATTGCCAATTTATCAACACCGGCAGATGTGACCTACCTTCCTGCGACCACACACTGGCATCCTAACCTGACGATTAACCTGGTGGATGATCAGACTCCTTGGGTCAAGGGTGCTGTTCCAGCGCCACTCGATTACTGTAAGTCCACGCCCTTTTCCTGGTGAAAGCTTGCCGACGAATACCTAGCTGTCCGATTTTTTTCTTTTATTTCTTTGTTCCCTTGTTCCTTTGATGCCCCTTGTCCGTTATTGAAATCAGCTTTCTTCCTTCACACAGACCACACGGCATTATGTGACGGTAGCTACACTGTGATTGGTTGGTTTATCATATTGTTGTGTATCATCCACTCAAGTGAGACAGCTGTGCCTGTCATCTGGTCAAGCATGATCTGAGCAGCAAGCAGATGTTTTTGAGATATTTATGAATGAATCGGAATCAGGTAAAAACAAACCGCACTGTGACTTGCTGCCTTCGCATTAAAATCTTAAGAAATGGTCATCTTCAAGCATCGACAGCACAAAATCACTTTTCAACATCGATGCTTCGCTGCCTTACAGCGATTATTTTTTCAAAAGCCTTATCATTAAGTAAGAAATATAATTGGATGGAGAAGGGACTTGGTGCTAGAAAACTACAATCATTCCTAGGTGCCTACAGACACTCATTCAGACAATCTGGTTTAAAAACTGACAGCAAGAACGCCACTGACATTGATTAGCAGCCATATCGTGCATAGTCTCTAACTGTGTACAGTAGTTATCACGCAGACCCTTCCCTGGATGGCGAATCGAGCCAAAAACACCCAGACTTATCGTACTCTCTTTCATGTCTCTATCAGGTCAAAGGTTGACCACCTCTCTGCCACTTCTTTACTCTGAATTGGGTGCTGTCCTCGTCGAACGGAGGTTCGGCATGCTCACTACATGGCATAACTAACAGAGTTTCTGGTGTCGGATACATTCATCGACTAAAGTTCCTGTTGCACAACCGAACACTTGCTTTCTAATTGCCCCATGCGGATTCGCCGATACTCGCTCACACGAGCTATGGTTCTGAGTCAACGGTTGTAAGAAATAGAGCTCTGAAGTGTAAGAATATAACGGGGAAAATGTCCAAGAGTTTTATCACTTAACTTTAAGCAATCTTATCACATCTTGTGGCCATTATTGCTCGTCCATGCCTGTCGTATCTGTGTTGGATATGCACTATTTGTTCCATGGCATAGCTAACGAAACCTTTATACATATTTGTATTGGACCATTTTTCGCTCTTTTGCCAGTTGGAAACTTATTTATAGTTTGAAATGTTTGAATGTTCATTTGTCATGATAAGTTCTGGTGAGTCCGCCTGGACTAAACCGAAGGCTTGCCCATACACCAACCAATGAAGTTCTCTATATAAGCTTATTAAAGCTGATTGGCGTTAGCATTACTAGTGAAAGAAAGAAGGCCTTCGCTGCGGAGTTATTTATTAGAAAATGCCAACTGACCGGTCACAGACCATTGGACGGGGAAACAAAACTCTCATATTTATCTTAATTACAAAAACTGAACATTCATCTTCTCCTGAACGCGTCTTTTTGAACTCTCCTGGATATTCACTGACTCCAATCATTCATCGCTCAAATCCAAGCGAATGTTACAAAGCGACTCCACAAATTCAGCAACAGATCTCCCCTTTTCAAGAGACGCAAAGCGAAATTCCACGAACAACACACCACTCGCATGCCTCCTCATCAGTAGTATCACCGTTACGCTAGTAGTAGTACGATCATTATCTTACCTCAGTCAACACCATTTCAGGGCCAGCTGAACGAATGTTTCATTTAACTAGTCTGACACACGGTGGTGGGACGTTAAGCTAGGCCAAACGATCGATTTCCTATTGTATGTAAGGGTGCGTTTTTAAGTGTAACGAATCCATCCACGCGTTCGTTTTCCACAACTTCCATACGTGACGAAGAACCTTGATCATAATATTATCCCTGATCAAACGATCCGTCTCACATTCCGAGTACAAGATCGTTTACCTTCTAGAGTCGTTAAAGTATAACTTCCCATAAGTGGAACTACTCATGAGTTGCTGAAAACTTGTAGACTTCTCATTTCTGCCAGTCTTGGACCACAAGGCTATCACAGTTGAACAATTAGACTGATGGAACCATGACTGGCCGACCAATAGCCGGGTTAATCCCTAATTTGACACGATGAAAATGCATTGTTTCCCGATAAGCCTGATTCATTTCCCCTTATCCACGTTCCTTCCCTAGATATCGAATTCTATGAGCCAACCAATGAGTATTACCCGGTTTTGTATTTTAACGACTATTGGAACTTGAACGAAGACTACAAGCCGGTCAATGAGACCACTCCGTTATTGCCAATGTCGCTGACTGTAGCTCCGTTGTCTCTTTTCAAGTGGCAGCTGTATGCGGCCCAGTCTTCTCGAAAGAACTGGTTTACAAATCTGCTTGGAGATGCAAATCTAGGTGGTGAGGTTGAGAGCGAGGAGGAACAGGACACGCTAAAGGTAAGTTTGTCTTCACCAATCTAGAAGGCACGGAGGTCTGATACATCAGAGAAGAACAGTGGTTGCTATCATTGACGAGCTTCTTCGAGCCCATAGACCTCTTTCACAGGACTCATCCTGGTGTAGTCAGGAGTAGTTGGCTAAACGTCATTGGTTCAAGCCCACCTCTGAATTTCCTACTGTTCCTGTCTAAGCTTGAACAACCTGACAGTACGTTTTCACTTACGTCAAACCAACGGGAGCGTTTTTTACGAGGTAACCACTTCCGGTGCATTTTTTGTGACAGACCACTCAATAGTATAGTCGAGACGGTTCAGTTTGGTGTATTTCGTAGCGAAATCGGGCTCATTTCTTGGTCTTTTTTCTATCCGGAGCGAAATGATTTTAGGCTGTAAGCTGTCTTTTATCTTTACAAAACTGCAGCCTGGTGAGCAGCATGATTACCTGTCAATTCGAACCCTGTAATGTGGGGACACGTCGGACAAGGGGAACATAACGACCTAGGTTGCTTTGGGGGCATCCAGACATCCGGGGAGACCGGGCCCTTTGAACGCACGTTTGCCTGAAAGGGCAAACTGGTTTTCCAGGCGCATCGAACGGCAATTCAATAACCGTCCTGGTTGTGTCAGAATCCCTGCTCACACACGAGTACTCACATGCATCCCATTATTGGATCTGAATATCAGTGTATGAAATTGAACAGTGAATACACCAATCGTTACAAGACAAAAAATTATGGGAAAATCGATTAGCGTACACACGAAGTGGTTCCATATTTGAGAAGAATTGTCGAAATGGATTTAATATAAAGGTATTTCGAGTATTTCGGGGCACGAGGCGGGGCACAAATATGAGAATCCCAGTCAAGCCGAAGACCGAATAACGAATATGTAACCTGGCCAAGATGTTGAAGTCGGCAGTTTTCTATATTGTTTTTCTTAGAGGACGATTTATCAAGTAGCTTTATCACTGAAAGAATTCTTTATTATCCTTAAGTGGTACGTCACTCATTTTCAGGGGCGTCACGAGGGCTGTGAGATTCTGGCATGTTTGCTTTTATTTCTTCCTTATGATGCTATTCAAAGACCTCACTTTTTCTTTTTGGATTCGTGACGTGGCTACTCTGACCGTACGGGCTGCAGTAGACCAAGTCAACAACGGTTATTTTGAGTGTAATTTATGGCTACTTGAACAAATTGAAGTAGTGTGATACATTTGCGAATTCACTGCCTCGACGTTGCTCCCCTCCACAGAAAGCGTTGATCGAAACGAATCCATACTTGCTGGCCTTGACAGTCGTCGTATCAATCGTCCACAGTATATTCGAGCTACTAGCATTCAAAAATGGTAAGTGCTAATGATTTCTTAGCACTTTGAGCCCCATGACATGGAATGCATGCTAATAAATTCAACCCACATCTGCCCGTTTAGATATTCAATTTTGGAAAACTCGTGAATCTCTCGAAGGCCTTTCCGTTCGTTCTGTTTTCTTCAATGTGTTTCAATCTTTTATCGTGCTACTCTATGTCCTGGATAACAACACGAATTTCGTCATCACCGTTTCTGTCTTCCTCGGGTTGGGAATTGAAATCTGGAAGATCAAGAAAGTTCTCGTCTTTCAGGTCAGTGGTTTTCAATTTTCCAAACGGATTCTATTAGCCTCTTTTGGTACAACAACAGGATGAGCTATTTCAAGCGGTTGCCCCGAAACCTGTTCCGATTGCCCTGTCAATCATGGGAATGGATTTCTCTACACCCCTGTGAGGTTGTGGTTTTATAGTTTCGCCCCCCTTTTGAGGGCTCACCTGATGGAATCGACTGGAAGTAACACCTGCTCGTTTGTTTGGTCTCTTCAGCTTGTCGAGAGCCAGATGTGAATGCGGTGTAAACCTTGAGAATAAGGTCGGCGGATTAAAGATATCATACTTGACTGCAACGTCGGTGCCTTAATCAGCAGTTGGAAAATCAGACTACGATTAACCTCACATTTATTTGCATTTATATCTGGTATGCACGAACCGGCAATGAATTCGTCTTTGAGTACTTGGTGGACTCATCACTCCGATGAAACATTTGATTGATTTTGCCGCGGGTTCGTTTCGCCTCATTTTGTGGGGCTCAAGAAGCACTACCCAACTGACGCAGGTTAATAATCCCTTTTTGTAAACGCAACTGAGGAACTCTAGAATGTCTCAGCCGGGGTTTCCCCCTCATATGGTGACCGGTAAAACGATATCTCATACATTCTACCCTTTAGTAGTGAAATTTCATCCGTAGTCGAGTGTTTTGAGATGGCTATCCTGAGAGTTCATGGTAAATGCTGCAGACATCTAGTAGTATTTGTTGGGACAACACGGGAAAAATAACACCCTCGATAGATGAACTGATCACATTGCATAAGTTGCGCTGACTTGACCACTTGCTGCGTATGCCAGTCGACCGACTTCCTCGAAGGGCTCTTTCCGCACAACCACGTGAAGGGTGGAAGAGAGCCAGAGGTAGTCGAACAATGACTTGGCAGCGAAGTATAAAAGCCCTTACCAGCGTTGGTCGTTGTCGTCTCTCTGGATGGCGTCCCCAAGACGGGCCAAATCAATGGTTCGAGACATTGTCGGATATGGCCCAGTCGCGTTCTAAATGGCGCTCGTGCACCCAAGCTATTGCCTCCAATGCATAGCTCCCTTCCCAACCCCTTCCCACTTAACAGTCCACCTACAGTGCTGTGTTTAAGCACTAATTTATCAGCTCCCACCTCCAATGCGCAGCTATCCACCTCCTCGAATCATCGATGAACGAAACTGTGGCAGCTACAACCACTACGACAAATACGCGGTTATTGCAGTTGACAATGATGATGATAATAACACGGTGATACGGTGTAGTGTTCGTCAGCCACCCGCATCTCGGCCACTGTGAAGTGCTAATTTTTTCCGTGTAACTAAGGTTGAATAAGAAAATCTAAATGATACAGTTTATCTCCCAGGTTTGACCCTAATTAGAAACCCAAAAAAAGACAATTATTTGGACGGTCCTTCTTGAGGCTCATCAAGTAGGCCTAGTCCCCTGCTTTCCAATCGTCTTAGTTCATAGCTGATCACTGAGCTAAGCGTATTTTGTGACAAAATTTTATTTGAAAATTCACCCTATCCATCATCCTTATTACCGTTTCTCGGTACCGCCACCACTAAGTGTTTCGCCGAACTCTGTTGGGTACATCTTTGAAGCCAGTTTTGGTACAGTTAAAGGGTCACCATCCGGTTGAAGGGACTAGCGACTGTGTATGTACAATCACATGTAATGACTTCTCCAAGGTTCACATCGGACTGACAGCCAGTGAACTACGCGCCAGAATTGGCGAGCATAAGGAATGTGGACGAATATCGGGCGTTGATCAAAGACTCGAAGATTGCGGTACATGAGTTAAACACAAGACAGATCTGGAAAATTTGGAACTTTTAGGACGGCGACTATGATGGTTGCCAAGCTCCCCACTATGCACAGAATCGAGGACATAGAACTGATGAGTGTATAGAGTGTTGGCATGTGATGGCGTGTGGTTGTCACTACTGATGGAATTACTAACAAAATGGTTAGAAAGCGTAACCGGATCAAACGTAATCCCTCTCCCTTACACCAGTATTGTACCGCTAGCTCATCCACACAGACGGACAACAATTATAGACGACGTTCCAGGAGGATGTTCACGAAAGTTAGCCTGATAAACTAGACCACATCCAACTTCATGCAAGTTTCCGCATAGCCAATCGGTCTTTAGACTTACTGACCCACCCTAACGAACGAAATCTTTCAGACAACACCTAGCAGTGATTTAGCTCGATAGTAGGAAGAGATCTTGCTGTTTGATTCCCTTCTGTATTAAATCTCAACCAATCTCATAACCTGGTCAGTTGGCTGGGGGAAGCTTTTGTGTCAAAAGCCAAACGACCTCGACAAATGCTCTCATTTGCCCACGAATTTGGTTTTGACAGGATGTATATGTTGGTCGTCTATGTTGGTCCGCTTCAACTGAATGTGCTGCATCAGACCGCCTCATGTTTCATTTGATACGATATTCTAGTTATCACGATACGTTGATGTATAGATGTAATACAATACTCATGAGCGGGTTGTTGGAGAGTTCTCAGTGACCCTATGAGCAGTGTGTTAAATCTACTGATTGTTTCCGGTCAGGAAGATTTCCAAATGTGTATCTCCTCTGATTATTACACAAACGGTTTAAAGTAACGATTAACCGGAGTAGATGACATCCCGTGTTTCCTGCTGGGGAATTTACTCAGTCGCTTTTGAACCGAAATCCAACTGTTGCTCGGTCCTTGAAGGAAATATCGTGGGAAACGCCCATTATCATGCTGACTGTGGCTTTGTGACCGTTCCATGCTCCCGGGAAAAGTCTCTAGGGTTAGGATTACCCGGTCCATATTCTGGACTTATTGTAGGCATGAAGTACTAGCTGGAATGTTGTGGTTCACGGTCTAGGTTGATAAAAAACCGTAATGTGCTCGTTTAGCTGCGCAACCGAAACTGAATGGTGTACACATCAATTAGGCTAGACCATTGCTACTTGTTTGTGATGCCTATTGTTCAGTCCTAGTGAAGCGCATCTTTGGAACGAAGTCGTGCATTACCACCGCCGCTAATGTGTCTTGCTTGTGTATACCCCGTCCGAACACAGATGCACACATACACAAACCTTATTGTCTATTTACAGGTGGATTGGAACAGACGCATTCTGGGCTTACTGCCGTACGTGCGTATGAACTACCAGTCGTCGTATGTCGAGTCGGACACGAAAAAATACGACCAGGTGTGTGTGTGTATACTGCTAAGTTCGACCACCCAAATACATTTGATCTTTGTCGCTTGGCATGTAAACCACTCTTGTTTATCCAGTTTGGTTTTCCACAAAAATTGTTCATTCATATGGTAAATTTTTGAAATTAGCTGAGCGAACTCACACAAAACAGAAAGGACGAGGGATTGGCTGTCATGTGGTGGCAAATTCGCCCGTCTAGGGATCTAGGAATCTAACTCCAATCCACATTTCTTCTGAAAGTATGAGGAGATTGGGTAATTCCCGGTTAAAATTCTGTCCTGTAAGGCGAGCAAACCTGTGCTGATGGAAAGCTGTTTCATTCGAATTGGGAATCATCAAGAATGTACATCTCACGAAAATGAAAGAGTTTACAACTCGCGATCTACGGGTCCGTGGTTCAACACTTAACCGTTTGCCCCCGAGCGGCCACAGAACGTGAGCACCCGTTGATTGACTGGCTCCTCGAGTGACGACTTCTGAGAAGGAAGTGTCACACATCTAGTGAGATTATCCTTCCTCTGAGCTGCTTATTGGTTCATGTTATTGTGAGGAGACTCGCTACTATTCAATAGAGTTTTTTCTCCTATCAGTGAAGCCAATCTATGCTAAAGAGCCAAGAAGCACTGTACAGCCGTTTGGTCCTTGTTGGGAATCATCAAAAAGAGCATCTTGCGAAACTCAGAGAGTTTCCAACCCAGGATCTTCCGACCTACGGTTGAACACGCTCAGCTACGAGCGGTTTAACAGCACTGTGACTAACTCTCTCTCTCTTAGCGTAATGTCACTTGAATTGTTGCCAGGTGAGGAATGTTACTTGTACGCCGAAATCATGGTTTTCTGTTTAGTTGCGTAGAAGAGTACACACTGTTCAAATGTTGTGTGTTGCGTCACACAACAAGGTTTCTGTTGCTTCTGTATTGCGGTCACCTTTGATTATTCAGCTTTCCTATTCCCTCCCGTCTAGATGGCTTTTCGTTATCTGTCGTGGATACTGTTTCCCATGCTTGCCGTCTACTGCGGTTATTCGTTAGTCTACCAAGAACATCGTGGTTGGTACTCGTGGGTGCTGTCCATGCTCTACGGATTTTTACTGACTTTTGGTAAGCGTGCAGTTTAGAACCTGTTCAGTATTTACTCTCCGCTTTCCGCAAAGCTTCGTTCCCCGAGGTCGAGCCAGTTTTTTTTGGAGAGTCCGTTCGTTATTTACTGCCTGTTGTTCGACACCCCGCTCCGCTCGAAAATCTCGATTTTCATATAGTTTCACCGCGAGAATCATCTCATTCGTTTTCTTTTGCATTATCGGGTCGCGTACTCTTTGATGCTCACAGCAGCTCGAGATTTGACTTGTGAACACCTGAGCGAATCCACCTCTGGGATTCCATCGCTCCAGATGACCTGGCAGTATGTGAATTCACATGGCGCTCTCGGGTTGCACGGCACTAAAAGCATATCACAACGGAACAGTCTGTTTGGGGGTGTCTGGGTTTCGTTTTGTGTCCCTTTCCTGCTGGCTTTAGTGTGTTTAGTGGACTCGTCAGATTCGTCCCCTTATTGGTATGTTCATAACCCCGTACGAATGTGCAGTTCAGTTCATGTTTGTACATTGACTGGGATACTGTCAGGTGCCCACACCTAGACAGGAGGACGATTAGTGTCCCCATTCAAAGCCTTTGGCTAAAAAGCCCGATCGCAGGCAGTGATGTTTTGCTGGAAATGCAAGTACATTACCATTTTTACAGAACGCGTCACCACACAGGTTCCAGCCCCCAAGATAGAGGATCAGGAGACTGTTTGTGAAACCTCTAGCCGTTTCCCAACCTTGTATGGGAGACTCTGCGAGTGTCATGCAGACACCCTGCAGTATAGCTCAATAGGTCGCCGAGGTACATAAACCATCAAACCACAGTAAGATGCAGTCTCTAAGTGACAGTACGAATGTGTACACGAAATGTCTCTAAAATATGTGACCACGACCCACTGTTTACAATGTAACCATGACTAGCGACAGCGCGTTCAGACTGAGTTCGAGATAACGCAGTGGTGAAGTTATTGACCGGAGGGCCCCTGGTTCGAACGCAACCTCAGCGCATCGACTGCTCCTTCTAGGATTTCGCAATCTGGGAGTTTCTTGGTCCTCGTGCTTTCGTTGGTTGATATAGCACCTACGCACCGAAAGAGTGTTACAGTTGAGCGATTATTTATTAATGTTTCTACTATTACCCTTATTGTTATTACCATATACCTTCACCCAGTAAACAGCAGTCTGTAGGGCGAACATCATTGATACCAGAGGAAATTGTTTGCTCCTTGGAGCGGTTCTTTCTTCAGGGTCTGGAAATTTGGTTCTCCTTAGCGCACGGAAACAACAGGTCGGAGCTGTAGGGGTAGAAGGCGATGCAGAGCCGGCAACAAGTTAAAAGCCAATGGCTGTCTGAGTCCGATTCAGGGACCGCCGACCAATCGTCTCACTATTCCATGGTGTACAACTGAAATTCAGTAGAAGCCATCTAGTCAACAAGATTCATTTGTTTCAGTCAGCAATACAGATAAACAATCGCAGCACTGCAAACACAAGCTAACAACAAACCAAATCAGGCGAATTTGAATAGCCAAGGTGGCGTTCGGAACAGCGTTTAGGACAATCGTTCATACATTAGTAAAAACACTAATTTGCCTAATAAAATAAGAGTTCCTAGGAACGAACCGAAGCTTTTCCTTGATCGATTTATGTTTTCACAATAGGGAATAGCTCATTTTCCTCTTGGAGCTACTCGCGTGTCCTTTAGGAGAACCTTCATAATTGGGGGCTTTTTTCGAGGTGTTTTTCTCCGTTCGCTTATACATGTTCCTTTATATTCCACCTTGCTCCTTTACAGGGTTCATCATGATGACACCACAGTTGTTCATCAACTATAAACTCAAATCGGTCGCCCATCTACCCTGGCGCATGTTAACCTACAAAGCTTTGAACACGTTTATTGATGATTTGTTTGCATTTGTGATTCGAATGCCTACGCTCTATCGAATCGGATGTTTACGTGATGGTGAGTCGTGTTCTCGTTTGTTTTCGCTCTATTTGTTTATATGTGTTTTAATGACCGGCGCGCCTCATCGTTACCTTTATTTATTTTTGTCTGAAATTGATTTGTTTCTGCCCAAAGCACTTAAACGTCAGATTTTTCCCCAAGTAGCATCACCTCGGCTTCGTTGCACGTGGAGTTTGAACTTGAATAAGACCACACTCCGTCCCTTTTGTTTATCACAGTGCCATGTGAGGTGAGCTCCGATCGCTTGTCTATTACCGAACACTTTTATGCGATCATAACAAATGCCTTTGGAGAATTTGAAGCGTAAGCGTCGTAGGGGAATCAAATCGGATACCTTGTTCTACGGACGACCTACCCTATACGATTCTGTGGCATACTTTGAAGAACCCAAGTTGACATTTCAGCGTACTGACTGTCTCATTAATTAACTGACTATTGGGTTATCGGCATTCTTTTTCAAGCACGATTGTTGCGAGCTTCAATTTATAGATCCTCCAACACGTCATTGGAGATCAGCTTCATGGGTGTGCTGCATTCGAGGAGATGAGTACAAAAAAGGCAAATACTTACTCAGACGGCGTTAAGTTGAGTCATTAGCTGATGTGACTAATATCTAAAGTAGTAAGCCAGACTCGACCTCACCTACACAAATCAACAAAAACTGTGGAGAGGAATCTCGAGAAAAACCTTTACATGAAGCAAATAAGATAAATAGTAACTGTTCAGCTGCTACACGCTTTCGGCATCTAGCTGCCAAGCCACCCGAAGGAGACAGGATAGCTGGGATATTGCCACGTTGTCCAATCCTAGGCCGAAGCAATCCAGATCCAGAGGTTGGGTTTGAAACATGGACCTCGTGGTCAGTTAGTTCGCGCCTGAACTATTTTGTGAAGTGAACTGAAAAATCCAGGACCTAGTCCCATCCCGAATTCATCCTAATTTCCCTTAGCCTGTCGACCGTAACATTTATTCCCGGACACCTAACGCCAATGAAACCTGTTAGTAGAAAGAGTTTCACTCCTCTTCTGCCTTAAAACTCAGCCATGCTTGCAACACAGCTACTTGATCTGTTGAAGTGTTGGTGTCAAAAGCAAAACGAAGCTGACCAATAAATCCACAGGGCTCGAGATAGCTCAGCGGTTAAGGCGAGAACTTGCTGACAGGAAAGTCTGTAGTTCGGACCCGCATCTTGACTGCTCTGGGCATCCTAACAGTTTGTATAATCGTGTGCATCCTTCAAATGGCATGGCAGGTTGGAGTCAAAGGAGTGCTAGAGTTGAACGGTTATTATCTTTGTCCATTATTATTATATTTTTACTATTTGTCTGCAGATTGGTTTTCTGACCTATTCTGGAACTCTTGTTCATCATATTCTTCAGCCGGGTTTGCAGTGCATATAACCCCCCATCGTTCACCTGGCTGATACTTGATATATATATATTGAATGGAGAAACTGCACTGGGTGTATGGATTTCGACTGAGGAAACGCCGTTTTAAATTCGCGGTGAAGCGCCACTGGTGTTCTATACAATACGTTTTTGGTCATGGACACCGACAGTAGTGAGTTCGATCGTCAGGTTAGTGACACCCCGCCCACTAGGTCTGCGTTACAACCGCGCACGCAGTGCAGTACTGCGTTCCTGTGAGAAATTAGATTTTCAAAAGGTTAAAAACACCCAGAAAGAACCTGTACTCTCAACAACACTGTCTCCGCATCAACCGGTTGTTGGCCCGTAAATCCTTTTCAGATGCCATTTACTAGTAATCGTTCTAACGTCGTGCGCTCATAATGAATGTTCTAAATTGGACGAGGCCGATCATGCACCCCGTGTATCACAAACAGAATGTAGATGGGCACTCTACACGCGCTCCTTCGAGGAGGGTAGTATTATTGTCCACTTTACCAACGTGTTTGCTAACTCGGATTTGAGTAGCAAGACTAGAGTTCAGGCTAATAAAACGTCGACTGAAGCCTGGCTTACTTCGCGTGCCCCCATTCTAAAGTAGTGTTTGTGGAGTGCTCAAGGTTAGTGGTCTGGGTGTATGATTTCGACTGAGGAAACGCCGTTTTAAATTCGCGGTGAAGCGCCACTGGTGTTCTATACAATACGTTTTTGGTCATGGACACCGACAGTAGTGAGTTCGATCGTCAGGTTAGTGACACCCCGCCCACTAGGTCTGCGTTACAACCGCGCACGCAGTGCAGTACTGCGTTCCTGTGAGAAATTAGATTTTCAAAAGGTTAAAAACACCCAGAAAGAACCTGTACTCTCAACAACACTGTCTCCGCATCAACCGGTTGTTGGCCCGTAAATCCTTTTCAGATGCCATCTACTAGTAATCGTTCTAGCGTCGTGCGCTCATAATGAATGTTCTAAATTGGACGAGGCCGATCATGCACCCCGTGTATCACAAACAGAATGTAGATGGGCACTCTACACGCGCTCCTTCGAGGAGGGTAGTATTATTGTCCACTTTACCAACGTGTTTGCTAACTCGGATTTGAGTAGCAAGACTAGAGTTCAGGCTAATAAAACGTCGACTGAAGCCTGGCTTACTTCGCGTGCCCCCATTCTAAAGTAGTGTTTGTGGAGTGCTCAAGGTTAGTGGTGGCGTGAACGATGTGATGGGTAATTCAAGACCGGGATTTAACCAGCATTTTTGCAGTCGGACAATATGGGGCTTATGTTTGCCTGTTGTTGAACACTACCTATATTGTCCATCTATTTATCCGGAGATGGTTTTCTCGGCCTTAGTCTACAGCTTGCCAGGGTCCGATACGTTTTTCGAACGAAATATTCCGATTCAGCAAATCTAGTTTGGCATAACGGACAACAGTCCCGCTTTTTCGTTTTGTTGTGGTTACTGGTTTTCTTCTTCAGTTCACTCGACCGGACCGCTTCTCTTTCTTTCGTTGCTGTCCTTGCTTGACTGCCTGTTCGATTCGCTCTTGTCAGTTTCCGCTCTGTGTTGTTTGTTCCATCTTTAAAATTTTAGTTATGCACAAACAACTGTTTGTCTGTTGTCTCCTCGGTACTGCGAACAGTCGGACGTTCGCGGAGACTGTCGCAGTCTGCTGCATTGGGTCAGGTAATTAATTGCTAGCTTGGTCCTGTTCGAAAACGGATGAGTCGTTGGCTTATTCACCGGAATCCTTCAATTCCATATGTTGAGGAAGACGTTTGTTGTTTTATGCGCGCACTTTAGTCGTTTAGACTGTTTGGCCTTGTTTCTCTGGGTTGCGTCTTTCTTTTTTCTTCCTTGAATTCTTATAAACTTTTGGATCTCCAACCTCATAGTATCTGCCCTATTGTTTCGACCAGCTTCTCACTGAGGATGACCAGCTTCGTAGCTATCTCGTTTCACACCCTTTTTGCGTATGACTGCCTGCCACCCGAAGGAAATACGAGGGCTGAAATACTGTCAGATTGTCCAAGCCTTGACAGGGGTAGTCTAGATGCCTGGATTGGGTGCGGATCATGGGCCTTCCAGTTTGTAGGTCCCCGCCTTAGCCACTGAGCTATGCCAACAAAAAGTCGCCCAGACCACCCCAAACCAATCGCCATAAATTGATGGCGATCACTGATGTAAAAGTGTTTTACTGTGTTAATCATCCTATGGGTCGTACAGTTTCGTTTCTTGTGGTCGTTATTACGGGAGCCTACCACCTTTACAAGTTCCATACAGTTTGTCCGAACACCTTGGCTTGTGAGTCGTACCGATGGATCTCAATTTTCGGGGTCTTTTCTATCTATTTCTTCCCTATTGGTATGGTTCTGTGAAGTCCCTTTAGGGTCAACATGGTCTCAGTTCCTTTGTTTCTGACACATCCTTTCGTTTCCTGCTCATATTCCACTTACAGATGTGATATTTTTCATCTACCTCTACCAACGCTGGATCTATCCGATGGATCCTAATCGAATCAATGAATTTGGTGTGAGCAAACAGATGCTTGACAAGACAGAAGGCATCGCAACTCCTGAGTCGAATGGCCAATTGCTTCTCGAAGATCAGGCATCCATTGAAACTTCCCGTCCGGCTGCCGCTGCTACTGCCGAACCGGAAACCTCAGGTACCCGGCAGAGACGTAGAAACATGCCAACAACACAGGAGAACTGATCGGTTGACGGGACATTGTTCGAATAGCTATGTTGTACATGCTCCTCCTCCTGTTTGACCCTTACCTAGCTGTTTTTCTTTCCATTTTGAGACAAACATCCTTCCAACTACTCCCTACTTATTCTTACGTTTCCCACTCTGCTACTGGTTGATTCCTCATTGCTTGTCTAAACTACGTTACGAATCACAAATCGTCGTAGTTTTGACATCCCATTGTATGTCCCTTTTTTGCGCAACACTCTCTTCTTGATGTTCACATCTGGATTGCCAAAGATGGAAATTGTGCATACAGTGTTTCTCTTTACAGATTTGCCTATGGGCGGTCAGAAACGGGTTGGTTACAGAGCAGGTGGGGCCTTTAGTCCTTATTGGGGCTTATTGACTGGGTGTCATCATTCGTTATCAGCAGCAGCATACTTGTTGTAGGGTGGCTATAGCTGTTACATTTACCGTTGCCACTGATATGGCGATGTAGGTCTAGGTAGCCGGGCGTTTGAGGCGTTAGCTGATATAACTGCTACATCACTAGACTTTCCATTGGAGAAATCGAGAGGGGAGCTATGCACTGAATGCACGAGCTCGGATGCGTGCACACCATTCGGGAAGACGGAAATGAGCACCTCAGCTGAGTTTGCTAGGAAAGGCTTTCATACCTCGCTGCCAAGTCATTGTTTGACCATCCCCGACTCGTTTCCGCCCTTCGCTTGGCTGTGCAGGACAGACTGTCCGTGGAATTCGGGCGGCCGGTATACGGAGCACATGACCAAGCCAGCCCAACCCTTGGAGTGTGATCAGTCCATCTATCGTTGGCGGTTTATTTCAGCATTACTGATCTGGCCTTCCCATCAGACTCCAGCAATGGTCCGAACATACTGATGACCAAAAGCACTAAGTGCTTTAAGGTTCTCAGCGCGCACCGGCCAGATTTTCGACCCACATAACAATATGGAGCTCACCGCAGCATTGTAGACTCGATTCTTGATAGATCGGTTGATGTCACACCCACGCCACAGATGATGCCGGTACAGAAAAGCTCCTCTGGCCTTCCGGATCCGGATGAAAATGCCTTCAGCTGGACCACCAGGACTGATACAACTGCCGCGGTAGACAAATTTGTCCACCGCCCACCATTTCTTTCGGCTGGTACTCGTAATCAGTAGCCCGACTACAGCTTTTTGTGTAGGATTTCCCTCAAAAGCGGTCAGTGATTTGGGGGCCTGATCGATAAAGTCTAATATTCAAAGTAATCACTGTGAATCCTTCATCTATGGTTAAATGAACGACATACTGAATGAAGTCTAAAACAGAAGCCTCAAAGTCTCCGTTTCTTGTTAGTCAGCGGTCACTCCTGGGTGTGGGTAACGATATCATCATCAACGACAGCACAGCACTGATACTTCTTTGCTGTCCATTGTTTGCACATGGTGCTGTCGTACATTCTCCAGTGGATTCAGAACAGTGTTTTAGTGAGTTTCGTTACCAGTTAGTGTGGCTGCCTGTGAGGCATTTCTAACAGCATGCTATATAAAGGCAAAAAAATCGTTCAGCTGCAACACCCTTTCGGCGCCCAGATGCTACGCCGCCCGAAGGGATTGCGAGGGCTGGGATACCGCCAGGTTGTCTACGCCTGAGAGATTTTGAGATAACTATCCCTACCTTTACCGCAAACCCCAAGCTTCATTCCGGTCCAATCGATGACCACGCGACCTGTTGACATGTTTATTATTCATCTAAGTGGATCGGTGCGGAAACAATACAGGTGAAGGAAATGAACTGTGCACACCAAACTTATCCTGGATTCAGTCGAGTGGAAAAGGTTCAGAAGAGCTTGATAAACAATCGGTAGTTTTTATTTGGGCAACGTTTCGCTTTTGACACAAAAGCCAAGTGAGCAGGTCACCCAATTGGCCAGGTTATAAGGCGGACGGGGATCCAATCACTAAGCCCTCTTCAGATTATCATACTAGCACCGGACACGGGACACAAAATAGATTTAGAAAATGTTGAGGTTTTGAGCGAAGGACTACGGTCCACCTCACAGACTGATCGCTGAGGCAGTAGAAATCACCAAGCGTCCCAGTGTTAACAGAATAGAAGGTGTGGAACTGGCAAGCGCGTGGAGAGCGGTGGGAACCAATCAGCTGACACGTGTTGGTGTGCGGTCATCAGAAGGAAGAAGTTGTCATCTCTGAATTCCACTTGACCTCACCCCCCCCCCTCAAACTAAATTGCCGGAGCACTCACGAGCCCACAAAGATCAGGGAAAATCTACCTGTGGCAACCTGAAGTGGAAGATTAACGAATCAAACCCGATCAGAAATAATTCGAAACCCCCCAATCCACCCAAGCAAGATTTTGACAACTCCACTGACCGACAGGAGCCGTTAATTGACACTCAACACTGATCTAGCGTGATAGTCTGAGGAGGACTGACCTACTGATTGGTTCCCCGTCCGCCTTATAACCTGGGCAATTTGGTGACCTACTCACTTGGTCTGCTGAAGCTTTTGTGTCAAAAGCGAAGCGTTGCCCAACTAAAAACTACCGATTGTTTATCGTGCTCTTCTGAGACGTTATCCTGGATTCTTTCAGACACGACTCGGTTTGGGAATCTGTGACGACACCCAACGTGGCACTTCATCTTTGGACAGGTGGTATTGTAGACGAAATAACTGATTTGGCCGGTGCACCACTGGTTAGTGATGTCTCGAACAGTATGACTGAGACACCCATGCAAAGTGCAACAACTGGTAGCTAATGACACGCGGTACCGTGCTGAGCTGCGAACAACTCTAGGTAATCGTACATAGAAAATGATTTCCAAAATTGGAAATCTCACTCAGAGGGTTGCCAAAAACAGCCCACTACCGGTTTCGCCCTCCTTGAAGCTCACCAGACGCGCGCGGTACCCGATTTCCCGTCAAATTTGTTTTTATATACTTGGGTACCAAATGGTACGCAGTTGGTGAAATGCACTCATTTGTAACTTAGCATGGTGTCGGCGGGAGGTTCAACTGAATCTCAAGTGAATCTCCTGAGTTTGATACCATTTGTGCAACACATTCAGTTGAAGAATATCATAACCGAGACTCGGCTGGAATCCAGTAGCCTGTCGCAGACATCAAGTTAAGCTGCAAATGGATGTATCAATTTTTCAACTTCTTACAACAGAGGTTAGCTACGGTAGCTAAGTTCCGGTTGGGTGGATTGATGTGTTATCCCCGAATTGCATGAAATGCCATTTAGCAGCACTCATTTCAGCATAGACATTTTAGGTTCTGGTACGATTCTAGTACACAATTTTTTCCGTCGCATCATCACACTGACGCCATCTTACTTGACCAGCGACCTCGGTCGATTTCAGTGAATCCGACACTTTGAGACCTTCGCATTGCATGACGGAAATTCAAGGTTACTCGACCTGAATTATGAGTTGTGATTTTTGTGGCTGTCGCTACCACCCCAAATATATTTATGCTTTTTGCATTGAAGCCACTCGTTTCGTTTTATTGGATATTAATGCCTAGATGGTGAAGTTAGAAATTAGGACTGAAATGTCTTTTTCTTTCGATGAAACTGATCAGCTCGAGGGATCCATCTTCTTCGAGGATTCCCGATGTATCTTGCAAGAACAAACTACAATCGATGGGGGAATAAACACTGAATACTGCTCTGAACACTGTCGGCTCAAATCCATCCCCTCACTTTCATTTGCTCCCATTTGACCACTGATGATGTATCACTGTCTCAACATTTACGCTTCTTGGAACCGGTGCATTCCGTCCTCTAATTAGAAGTCCTTGGATACACCAGTGAACCGTGAACTGTCGTTCCTACCAAGTCTGTAAGTGGACTATGGTCAAACAAACACAGGCATTGGTCGTTTACGGAGTGGAACACACGTAACGGCTTTTCTCCTAAAAATTAGACTAACCTGGTATTCTTATATCGAACACCGCTGTTTGTCAAGTGAGAATCTGTCTAGACTTGAGTGCTCTGACATTATCTTATCACACAGGGATAAAGCGAACCGGTAAAGGCGGTCACGTGCCACACCATCCACCACGTGATTACACCGGCCTGAAGCACTATATACTGTATACGGCCGAGTGGGTAGATGAATTCCTGCTACCCTCTTGTAGCAATGCAGCATGATCCCTCCTCTGCGTGTTCATTGACCACCTAGATGCCATGTCACCCTCAGGAAGCACTAGAGCTGAGATAATTCTAGGCTGCCTAAACCCACGCGGGGGCCGTCGAAATACAGAGGCTGAGGTCGAAGCATGGAACTTCGAGCTATTTCCAGCACATTAACCAGCTCGGAACTTGTCCCTGAATTTCCATATTGAAGGTCCGAAATTCTAGTTCGTCTGCTTCGAGCGTTTGCATAACCTCCCGAAGGGGCTTTTTTACTGTCCCAGGCCCACTTCAAATGTATGAGCTATATTTTGGAGTTTTCTTCACACACCTATTTTTTTCAATTGTATTCGGTTCGAGAAAATAGCTCCGTGTATCAGTTACTGTGTTTCAAATCGTCCGTCAATCTTACAACCCCTTTGTTTCACGCATAACTTTTGGAATGCATCTTAGGCGCTTGGTAGACACTAGTAGATGAAATCTTGTAACCAGTAGAAATGATTCATATCATTAGCTCCGTATACGTGGGAGCCTGTCTATTCGGGTCTACTAACCACAACCATACGGCACAAACTACGTGTTGTACGTACTCAGCCGCTCAATTATATCAGTTGTCGTCAACGCAACAGATCCATTTTCGAAGCAGTCCCTTTGCTTCACATGTTGTTTACCAATTGAAATGCGGTTGTAGTGAAACTGACATTGACTGAACACGTAGGAGCTTACGTGTCTCAGGTCATCTGCCTCGAGTCAGGTGACCAATCGATCGACCGAAAGCCGGCGTCGTCGATCGCCAAACGCATTCTATTCACAGGACTCAGAGTTACCCGTAATGTACAGCGCTCGACAATTCGACCGAGCAGTGTCACCTCGAGCTTGTTAGCTTTCAATGAGGCCATGTTGATTAATCGATACTGACCCAGATTTTACACAAAAGACGTTGGCAAATTAGCTGAAACATAAAGCGCTGTTTTCTGGCCGACGGAAATTGCTGTGCGTTAGGATCCACATTCAAAGTCTCCGCGTTGTTGAGTGGCGGCAATCATTTTGACAAACTTCTCTTCTGTTTTAGATAATTTCACCCAAAATTTCGGGGCAAAATGGGACATTTGCGAGTTTTCATTTAGTTGTCTCCAAGGGAAATACTATTCAGCTTCAAAACTGGTCCCGGTGTCCTATGGGACCGTTTTATGCACCGTGTCACCCCATGTACAGTAAGGGCAGTTAGGCACAGACCCTGAGTTTCCGCCAAACTTGACAGTAGCTTCCATCAATAAAATACGTTGTAGTATCTCGAGTATCGTATAAAGTGAGAGGTGAGGTGGTCTTTGTGCGGCACACTCAGTTAAAGACTATCACGAGCGAGAAATCCAACTGGAATTTGGTCGAACCAAGTCAGTGTACAAATGAACGTATTTCGCTGACAACTAGTCTTGTCTTGAAAGAACCAGCTGGACGATGTCTCGGCTTTGGCGAGAGATTCAGCTGGGATTCAGTTGAGTCTCCCATTGCATTCCGTCTGCAATTACCTTCGTTATCTCTCAGTCAATCATTTATAAAATGACGTTCACTCATTCAATCACAGTCGCAGTTTAAAGAGGACAGAGTATATTCATAAATATTTGATTTTCTTTATTGAGAATTATTTCTCTCAGTGAGATCAGTCTATTCTGAAGAGTCGATGAGCAGAGCACAGCTCTGTTTTATCCTTACTGAGCATCATCGACAGCGGTCATCCCATGAATTTCCAGTAGGGAGTTTCGAACGCGCGACGTTTCGATCAGTGGTCTCACACTTAGCCATTCGACCCCCAGCGGCTGAACGGCAGTGATTATTTCTATAAAGGAAACTACTCACAAGGTTGCTGAAAATTCTTCGACAGCCCACGACCGGTTTCGTCCTTCCTGAGGCTCATCAGGGAGGCGCAGTCCGTGAGTTTCCGTCAACCTTATGTTCTACTTGAACCCAACTTGGACTGTTTTTGAGAATACCATAAACGAGTTAGTCGTGTGAGGAGATTTGGGATTTTTGTGGAAACTTTGTCCTGTAAATGAAGCCAATCTATGCTGAAAAGCCGAGAAGCACCGTGCAGCTGTTTCATCCTTATTGGGAATCATCAGCAGTGCGCATCTCACGAAACTCCGAAGAGTCTCGAACCCGCGACCTCCCGGCTAGTAGTTTGAACACTTAACGGTTCGTGGCCGAACGGTTCATTAGCGAGAGATTCAGTTGAGTCTTTCGTGAAAGCCAAATTGATTTGCAGTGCGATTAGTTCTCACTTAGACACGATATAGCCCCGCTCATCTTTCAGTGACGGGAACCGTGTTATGTGGTCACGTTTTGATTGAATAGCTCCTCGAATTCTCAGATGGAATTTTCACTCATCTTGCGAAACCACTCTTCTTCTGGACCTTTTTATAGTTGGTCGTCGTGCGAGATTTTATAATTTTCAACTGAGGTTTCTGCCATACTCAGCTGGGTTCCAGATGAGTCTCTCGAAAGAACCAAATTAGTTTACAAATAAGTCTATATTCGCTAATGTCGGGCAATTTGGTTTCAAATAGAACACAAGGTTGACGGAAACCCAGGGACTGCGCCTACCTGATGAGCCCCAAGAAGGGCGAAACCGGTCGTGGGCTGTCGATGGATTTTCAGCAACCTTATGAGTAGTACATTACAAATATACATGTGTCGCGATATTTCAAATATCGTAGCGACTGAAACATTGAGGCGGCCGGTGCAGCACATTCATTTGCCTGAGAACATCATAAACAAGAGGCTCAAATGGGCCCCAGGTAAGTCTCTCGAAAGAACCAAAGTAGTTTGCAAATGAGTGTATATTCACCATTGAAAACCCTTCTGTGATCTCGTGGTTCCGAATGAAGATGATGAAGGAGTAAATGAGTGGACCTTACCAACAACTGCAGGTATGACTGTCACGAAATCAACCCCCGCCGTACCGGGCAACCAGAACCACTCGACTTCAATGAAATGAATGAGCCATCGCCTCCTATGCACGACCGTCATTCCCTTACTTTCCTTATCCTCGGTGAACGTGGCTGTAGAAGCTGGAATCATTGCATTTCGGTGCACGGTTTGTGAGCTGGAAAAATGAAAATGAATTGTATTTGATCTAAAGCAGTAGCGTGGAAACAGTCCAGATGCCTGCAAGCGTAGTACAGTTGATTCAGATAACGTCCGAACCAACTGGTACCCTTTGTTGATAGTTCTTTTCCAACTAGTGCATAATTTTATGCAATTTATCTGTTTGGGATGTGCCTCCATACTGGAGAGAAATGACTAAGTCGTCAATTGCACTGAACAACTGCAAGCCTAAACTAAACTAATTTATTTTATCTTTTACTTGACTTTTTGTTATTTAGACCCGTTTGGGTATTACGAATGACAACGTCATTCAGCTACAATCGGCGAAAGCCTGGGATGTTTTAGGATCACATAGTTAAGTGCATGACATTTTTCAGTTTTGGCCCACCGCTGTCCGGTAATATTTTTTGCAAATAGGCTAGAAGTTATACAAGGATTCACTGTTCCCATAATCAGTTCCATCAAGAAGAGATTGGACCCGCGGTGTGGCGGTTTGTATATTTCTATAATCTATCGGACCATACTGGAAAGCGTATGTGTAACACACTGATACAGGCCTCTCGTCTCAAGGTCAATGGTTAGAGGTACGGCTAAGAGTCTCCCGGTCCTCCATATTAGGAGTTGAACCATATGCGGCGGCTTTCACTTTAAAATATAAGCTATTCTGAGTGTCTTAAGCCAACCATTCCTACCTTGCTGTCAGGTTTTTGACCCAAAGGCTCTGCTCAAAGACCCGAATCGTCCCTCTGTTTGCTCACCCGGGTAGTGTCGCAACCCACGTACAATCAAGACGCTTACATAACTAGTTAATGGGCTTCAGCTGGAAAAATTCAAGACTAGCCAGAAAACCCAATCCCGTGTAACATCATACCAGCTGATGCTTCAGATAAGGAAAAAGTGAATTACTACTGATAAAGTTGCTGAAAACTGTTCGACAGCCCACAATCAGTTTCATGCTTCTGGTGGCTCGCCAGGTAGGCACCAGTCCAGGGTTTCCATCGAACTTAAACTCTACTTGAACCCAAATTGCACGATATTCGACAAGTACACTCATCTGCACAGTAATTTGGTTTTCACGAGGGATTTAACTGAATTACGACTGAATTTCTCGTCTTGAGTTTTCAGCAAACCTGAGTGGCTTGCTACGCCCATTCACTGCATTTCAATACCTTGAATATCGTACCAACTAAAATGTGAGTTCGCCTTTGTGGAGCACATTGAGTCGTGGTCTATCACGAACGACAGAATCAGCTGAGATTTAGTTGAGATTTAGTCTTCCGTGGGAACCAAACTGGCAAGTAAAATGAGCATATTTATCTAAATAGCGACAAGATTTATGCCCTGATTTTCTACAGGCACGGTGTCCACACTTCAGAGAGCCTGTCCTTATAGAAACACTTTCTCTATTGGCGGATCTGCAGTACATTTGAATGAACAAATCATCAAAAACGATGGAGTGAGCTGCGTTGCAGATGGGCCTGTCGTCAAAACCAAAACGGTACAGAACTGAGTGTGGTTCGCTAATTTCATATAATTTGGATTCAGGTAGAACATAAGGTTGACTCGGAGACTGTGCCTACCTGATGAGCCCAAAGAAAATAGAAACCGATCGTGGGTTGTCGAAGAGTCTGCACGAGGTACGGCTAAGAGTCTTCCGGTCCTCCATATTAGGAGTTGAACCATTTGCGGCGGCTTTCACCTTAAAATATAAGCTATTCTGAGTGTCTTAAGCCAACCATTCCTACCTTGCTGTCAGGTTTTTGACCCAAAGGCTCTGCTCAACGACCCGAATCGTCCCTCTGTTTGCCCACCCGGGTATTGTCGCAACTCACGTACAATCAAGACGCTTACATAACTAGTTAATGGGCTTCAGCTGGAAAAATTCAAGACTAGCCAGAAAACCCAATCCCGTGTAACATCATACCAGCTGATGCTTCAGATAAGGAAAAAGTGAATTACTACTGATAAAGTTGCTGAAAACTGTTCGACAGCCCACAATCAGTTTCATGCTTCTGGTGGCTCGCCAGGTAGGCACCAGTCCAGGGTTTCCATCGAACTTAAACTCTACTTGAACCCAAATTGCACGATATTCGACAAGTACACTCATCTGCACAGTAATTTGGTTTTCACGAGGGATTTAACTGAATTACGACTGAATTTCTCGTCTTGAGTTTTCAGCAAACCTGAGTGGCTTGCTACGCCCATTCACTGCATTTCAATACCTTGAATATATTACTAACTAAAATGTTAGTTCGCCTTTGTGGAGCACATTGAGTTGTAGCCTATCACAAACGACAGATTCAGCTGAGATTTAGTTGAGATTTAGTCTTCCGTGGAAACCAAACTGGCAAGTAAAATGAGCATATTTATCTAAATAGCGACAAGATTTATGCCCTGATTTTCTACAGGCACGGTGTCCACACTTCAGAAAGCCTGTCCTTATAGAAACACTTTCTCTATTGGCGGATCTGCAGTACATTTGAATGAACAAATCATCAAAAACGATGGAGTGAGCTGCGTTGCAGATGGGCCTGTCGTCAAAACCAAAACGGTACAGAACTGAGTGTGGTTCGCTAATTTCATATAATTTGGATTCAGGTAGAACATAAGGTTGACTCGGCGACTGTGCCTACCTGATGAGCCCAAAGAAAATTGAAACCGATCGTGGGTTGTCGAAGAGTCTGCACGTCTGTACACTGGAAGGACATTGTACGGCTAGGGCAAATGCAGTATTCAGTATCAGAACAGAAGTTGTCCAAAAACATCGAACGAAGGCTATAAAGTGTGATATGCAAACGGCCAGTGAGATTATACGCTCTTTGTTATTGAATTCAAAACTATCAAATGTTGAACATGACATCAGTTATCACCTATTGAATCTATGGTTGAGCTTCAGATGATTCGGCCGAAGTCTTGGGTTTCCGCTTAACTCATTTCTAAGTCGGCTGAAGTTCCTCGCCCAAGTTCTCCAACTCGTACATGGCGTATCTATTCATTACATCGACAATACTGAGGAGTGTTGAACGGTCTTTATCCCCCACACACTAACGATGGATTGAAGTCGGACTGCAGCAATCGTACATGGCGTAACTATTCATTACATCCACAATACTGAGGAGTCTTGAACGGTCTTTAAGCCCCACACGCTAACGATGGATTGAAGTCGGACTGCAGCAGGTAAGACGGCCTAACAATGAGATGTGATGCAAGAAAACCAGTGATCTCATTAATCCTGGAATTGTGGGCCCAGATGGTGTTATTTGTCCCGTTCGATTCTCCAGAAGAAACGGAAGGTGTTGAATAATTACCCTGATCTGGGGACTGACTGTGAATCCTCCCACCGTAAAAATTACATCCAGAATTCTGAAAGATCCTCTCTAGTTTGTGACTTCGGCTAAGGTGATTTCTTCTCGTGCCTTGACGATAGATCATCATCATCATCATCATCATCATCCTCATCATCATCATCATCATCATCATCCTCATCATCATCATCATCATCATCATCCTCATCATCATCATCATCATCATCATCCTCATCATCATCATCATCATCATCATTGACAGCATGACACGAGTGTTCAACACCGATGCTTCACTGCCGTAACTTGACGATAGAAGGGCAAGACAATTAAAACCACCCAGTTCGCACCATTTCCTCAAGAAGCATTCGCCGTATTGTACGTGAATTCTAGGCGGTCATTTTGCGTTTCAACCGTGACGGAGCTGGCAGCATGTGATGTTCACATCTGACCCCCAACGGCAAATCACCGTGCTATACCCCTAGGGGCTGACCAAGCCGTTTATTCACGAGAGCACAATATGCATCATGATTAGTACTTGCGTTTTAAGAATGCCTTCGCTACTTCAAATTGTAACCGGTTAAATTGTTCTCTGATTGTGGTCAGTGCCACAAACTAACGGTTTCTGCCACAAACCAATCTCTTTCTCCAACGTACGTTGCGGATTGAGCGTGGTAAGGTTTTGCAGAGCGGTTCTGCTTCAAACCGGCTTCAATATCCAATTTGGAATTCAATAAATGTGATTAAAAATACGCGACCAAAGCCGGTTTGCTTCAACCGGCAAGCCCTTCCCTACTGGCTTCATCGGCTAAATATGCACCAAGTTCCACACCTAAACGAATTCACCATAAGGGATATCGTCATATTTCCGAATAGGAGCACACGTCAGGTGACCTGTAAGTCGACAAGACGTCAAGATTGATATTTTTCCCCATAATAAACTAAAATGTAGTCACTTGAGTGCAACGGAGCATTAATGAAAGACTCCTGTACGTGTGTGCACGTGTGTGTGTGTGTGTGTGTGCACGTCCGACGCTAAACTGCAAGTGAATCGTATGTCAATTTCCGAAATAGCCCCCTAGTGTTCTTGTGTGTTGCGCTCCATGCCATCCCGTTGTGCATGCTTGCTTGTACCCATTTACTTAGGTCTTAAACTCAGAAATTCAATCCTGTGCTCACGTAGAGTCTGCAGTGCAACTGTGCATAACTGTTCTCATGTTTACCTGCTTCATGAAAGTGCGAAATCCGTACAGACGGGATTTTCAGAAGATTGACACGACTGGATGTGTAAGTAGTGCAATGGTATAAACGTTCCCCATTCTTCTTACGCACCCCAAATAAAGAGACTCAGATTTGAAGAGTGTCTAGCCATGAATCAAGATTCATGTGCAGTTGTGTGTGTGTGCGTTCGTGCGCAACTTATTACAGCCAAGCAAGTGAAGAAAACATTGCAAGCAAAATTTTATTAAACAATTTTTCTCATCAGTGACAAACGGGAACGGGTTCGATTTAAGTAGTATTCCTCGCACTCATAGGTAATAACTGTCGCCTTGTCAATTGCGAGCAGTATTCGTTATCGAAGTTTGTCCTGAGCTGGTAGATAGATCATTCGGATCGGTTTTGGAAAGCGCACACCGGCCATCAGTTTCAAAACACCAAATTGGGCAGCAGACGGATTCAAAGCTGTAAGTATTGGTTTCTTCCCAATCTCCTTAGATGACGCTTCAAAATACAGACCTATTTCAGGGGGCAGATTTCTCGAACAGCAAGACGATAAGAACTGAAACTAGCGTTTATCTACACTGTAATTGCGCTGGAAGTTCAAGTGCCCTCAGACTTAACGTTCATTTCCTGCTACTCCCTCTGACTGCCATCGGCATGTCAAAAAGTTTGAGGTGAACAGAATATCACACTTCTAGACGTAATACACTATTCACAAGGTTGCTAAAAATTCCTCGACAGCCCACGACCGGTTTCGCCCCTCTTGAGGCTCATCAGGTAGGCGCAGTCCCCGAATTTCCGTCAATCTTATGTTCTACTCAAGACCTAATTGCACGAAATAAGCGAAGTACACTAATTTGCAAACAAATGCGGACTTTCGAGGAACTCATCTGGAACCCAGCTGAATCTCTCGTTTATGATTTGTTTTTGAAATTTATTGTAAATGAGTGTATTTCGAGAATATCAATTTATTTGGAAAAAAAGTAGCATTTAATGGTGATAAACCGGTCAAACTTGACGGTGTAGACTGGCTAACATTGTTGGTGAATTCACTGAAATTTGAGAAGTAACTTTTCAAGAGTCTTCACTTGGTACTTTCTTATTCGTAGGCAACTACAAATAATAAATAGATCCCTTCAGCTTTGACAGAAAAACTATTGTACATCTACACACAAATGACGTCACAAACTCCTAACACAACGGTCACTTTTATGTTTATATGGCTCACTGTCATAGCTCAAAACCATTCATTAACGTACAGGAGTTCTGCGGAAGTGGAAAATAGAAAAACTTGATAAAAAACACCAGAATCATGTGCCTCAGCGCTAAAGTTGATTACGTACGGATTTTGCATTTGTCGTAATTTCGTTAAGCACGACGTATTCCTATAGTTTGCTTGTTTAATTACCGACAAACGCACTCATTTGTATACCTATTTGTTTTGCACGGGCGATTCACCTGCATCCCAGCTAAATCTTTGGCCTAGTACGTGTATCATTTCAGTTTTCAACCATTCAAAACGCTAATTTAGCAATAGCGTAGTGACCAACCTTATACAACCGACTTTTTGAGAGTGATCATCAACCAATACATTGCGAATAAAATTTATTTCTGAATCGAAATCCTGAAACGACACTCACTACTGGTGATCAGAAATTATCCATCTCCTGACACATGTCACTCGAAATCGTTTGCACACTTTACGTGTGCGTGCATTTCAAAAGACATGACTCTGTATGTGACTAACTAGCTAAGATTCAAAACTTCACTGCGAACAAAAAATTCCAGAAAGAACTTACAGTGAGTTTGTAAACTTTAGTTCCGTTTCTGTTGTACAAACACACACACACACACACCATCAGACTGACTACTGATTGGCGGATGATTTCAACCATGCTGACCGTTAGTGTAGTTCACATGCAACCGGTAACTACAAAGGACACGCAGTAAACTTCCCTGGATTGTCCCTGAAAGATTGATATGCATAACGATTTAGAAGTACCTTCGGCTTATTTTCGTGAGGAAACTAATTAAGGTTACTTATAAATTGGTCTGACTGGAAGGACTTGTAAGAATGCTTCGATTTTTGTTTTACCTGACCAGAATTAGCAATCAAACCCGTTGTAGACAGTTAGGTTTGTACTGTAGAAAGCACTTGGTGTATTTCTTCCAACGTTCCCTAATCTTTTCTATGCCTATGAAGTCAGCTTGAAGGTAAGAATGTTCCTTTCTCGAAAAAGAAGCAGAATAGGCAGACTTGTCTATTGCTGTGTTTCTTTCTATCGTATGAACTGAATGCGTTTCAGTGGAGCACACGTCGCTTCACTGAAAGCATGTATCCAAAACTGCAATCTGAACCATGTGTTACGCACAGCTAGTTACCGCCCACATAGACAAGCGTTGACTGTCATGCTTAATTTGGAGTGGCGGAAATTCTGAGGTGGACAGAATTTGACATTGAAGAATGGAATGAAGGATGTTATGAAAAGTTTGGATGTTGTCGAAACTGTTCATCCTATAGGACGATAGATGACTGAAAACACTCAACGGTATAGCGGCTAACCAGTGTCGGTGTGAGTTTCTATCCAGATTGCCCGACCTAAGTGTTGAACGCAACGCG
>NW_008751781.1:330279-376632 GCF_000715545.1 Opisthorchis viverrini
ATAAACAACATAACTAGACATTAATTTGTGGAGGTTTTCGCAATAGCTGTATTTTGAGTTCACATCTCTCTCGCGTAAACGGTCGTCCTCCTGCTCTGGTTCAATTATTCCCTTGGGTCTACACCAAAGGGGGGAAGTATTGGACTGTTGGAAGAGTTCTTGTGATATGGACGCGAATTCTACAAATCCCGCAACCAATTACAGCTAGTCTAAAATCTCCGGATAGGTTTCAAGCGGCGTCACCTGTCTCGGAAGCATAAACACCTTGGCCTGTTCACTGTGGTAATTCAGGTGCGTCGAGTGCTGATGGAGTATCGGGAACCTCGTATGTCGGAGGTTCGGAAATCTCGGTGTTTGTATTAACGATGCCTTGTTACAATCTTATGCTGGCAACTAAAAAGCGCATCCTAGCTACGCCAAATCGTCACCAACTACCCTTTTGCTGGCAACAGTCCTGCATCAATGTTGCAACTCAACAAGGATTTTTTACCTATCTTTTTAAGGGAATTGCATTCTGGGCCAGTTACCCGGAAGATCGACTTCAGGCACCCGTCTTTTGGCAGCATTTGAGTGCGTTGTGTATTGCAACAACGCGTAAATCTCCATCATTAATTAGCTCACCCCCTTCGACCCAGAAAAGGCTAGCGAATCCCAGGGCACGTATATGGGAATGATAACTGTCCGGGAATGCGACAGTTCTTTTCACAAGTGGTACTGAATGTGCATGTGTTTAGGGTTGCTTAGAGTGTTTATATCAAGGTCGTTCTACGTCTTAAAGAGGAAAGATCAAATATAATCCTGATTGAATTTCAGATGCTCTTGATTTTTTTTACCAAGGTTTCGTCCTGGAGACTTAGCCGACCTATACTAAAAGGCCGAAAAGCACTGTACAGCACTGCTTAAATCTTACCGATGATCATCAACCGGGCACATCTCGCAAAACTACGGGAAATTCCAAACTTGTGACCCTTCGGTCAGTGGCTGAACGCTTAATCTTTCGGTCACGAGCGGCTGAACAGTAGTGTGACTAGCTCTCACTTAGACAAGCTGTAGCGCCGTCCATTCTTCAATGACGGAAACCACGTCACGTGGTCACGTGTTGATGGACTGGCTCATCGAGTGATGACCTATCAGATGAAAGGTTCACTCGTGTGGTAAATTATGCCTACAGTTTTTTTGGGTTGATTCCAATATTACTTCCTAATCTTCCGCAGCTGAATTTTACGGTTGCCTTTCTTTGAATGTTATGGACAGACTGTATGTAAACTACCCCATACTACACATCTAACCTTGGAATTAGAATTGCTAGCCTACTGGTCACTGTTTTCACTTACACCTGATGTGTGCTTAGAGAGCCGGTTTCCTAGTATAGTTGTGAAGATGAACTTTGATAATATTTCAGCTTGCAAAAACGTAAATCACATCGGTGATTGTGTGATACCAGCTACTGATCTCATACTTGGTGTGGCGTCGATGAATACACTGGTGCTGTTGACTCTGCTCCCACTCCAACTGAAGGTTACTGGTGAGTAGCTGTGGACACGCCAGTCTTCAATTCACGAGGTTGTCCAGCAGTTTCTCATCGCTTGCGTTTGCCACCTCATACCCTCAGTTCAGACACTGTCCACCACGTTTTTCATCAGGAATTTCTACATGCAATGTCCTTGGGCGCCCAACACCAACAATCTTATCTGGCAGATGCTCTGCATGCTTTATCGATCGGCATTTTGGGTCAAACATAATTCGCACGCCACGTGATAGCCTTGGCCTTGTGATAGCAAATACCTGGTGAACATATTCACCGGTGTTGTAGAGCATCCGTATCAAGTCAGACACACACTGGTCATTACGTCAGACAGTCTTGCACTTCTCACCTCGTAGTCTGTTTTTTTATCGAAAAGTAGATCATTTTAAACAAATGAAAATAGCTTGGAGCCGACGAAGAAGTCATTTCAGAAATGTTTGAAGAGTGACCGACGGAAGGTTTTCCAGGATCGAGTGGGCTGTTGTTCGGGGGCCAGTTTATTGAACTGGATTTCATTCAGCTTGTTTTTCATGAGGCTGTAGTGTGTAACGATTGCACGAGGGTAGCTGAGTAGTGTTCCAACTACCTACCTGTGTACAAGAAAAATAGAAAGCGGACCACAATAATCTCATGCTAATCGATTTTGTATTCTGTACTGATACAAAACCAGAAACCCTCTGGTCATGTACACTCCGCCTTGTTTCAGACAGCATACCAGACTTTTGCTTGCTGTTATTCAATGAGGCCATTTTGGGCTGGATAGCCACAGGCCTTCTGTCACTTGAAACTGAGAGGGCTTGAGTGATGCGAACTGGCCAGCAGCCTCTCCGAGGTGACATCTTACTGTAGAAGTGTGGGTCAACAAATCAACTTCCTTTTGAACGAGGCTTTTTGTTCCTGAGAGTTGTCGTTTGTTTTAGTGAAATATGGCTAGGCCTCTGCCTTACTCAGTCAAACGTGCCAATCAAAACGTTGGTAGCTTTTATTCACTGTATATCAAGCGACTTGATCTGTTCACCTGGCGTGGCAGTTTGTTTGCGGACGTCTCGCCACCAGTCGTGGAAACATCGTTGCTGCGTGGTTGGGTGGGTGCTTCTTGATTGCATGCGTTTGCATAGTTTGCAAGATAGTAGGTGATACCTGCTGATGCGTTTGGCTGGTTGAGTAACAGCTTCATCTTAAACGGACCAGAGGGTTGTTCCTCAACAATCCCATTGCGTCGGGAGGTATCAGTTACTGTCTTGTAAACTATAGCAAGAAGGAAGTAGCCACCCAATAGCTCACTGATGATATCTCCACAGCAACTCGCCAAGCAATTTGCCAAGCTCGGTGAAGTGATCAACCACCACCTGGTCCACAACCGAGCTGCACGAGTCCTTACTTACTTAGGCCGGGAAATCACTTTAATGAAGATGGAGAGAAACGCACGGCATTGTTTTCAGCCGTAGAGATGACACAGAGGGGAACTCATTCTTTTCGTTGACATTATTTTCTTCTAGCGTCGAGTAGTCAATGGCGAAAAGGGAGCAAGTTTGTATTGTTTTGTCCGTTAAAGAGATTTTTCACGTTTAGCGATAACGCCTTGACGCCATCGCATAGATATCTGTACTTCCATTCGGTGCCAATTCCTCGTAGATTACGTGCAAAAGGGAGATTTACGGTAAAAGAGAGTCCCCTGGTAGAAAACGACAAGCTTATTTTCAAGCAGCTTTGTCCTAGTTTAAGCTCAAGCGATTTTCATTGAATATATCCAAAGGTCATAGTCGAGCTAAAGCGCTAATGTTAGTTTGAGAACTCTAAGCAATTTGCAAGCCGTAAGAATGTCGCAGAGTGGTAAATTTTATGAAAGTGAATTTCATTGGTCGCTTTAGAAAAGTCTGAACAAAAATCTATCGATTTATTGCTGGGTGACGTTTCATACTGACTCAGAAATTTCGTCAGGCGAAGTGACTGGGTCACCAGACTGGTTGATTTTCAAGATATCTGCAAAGCCAATCAGCAGCATGGCTTATTGATAGCAAACCTAACCAGTGTTAGAAGTCAGCTAAAAGGAATCGTTTTTCTGTTTTTGTCAATTAATGTGGGTGAGTAAGGATCTCACCGAAGGTGAGACACACCGCAGTATAAAACACAACGCCTCTGAAACATATACGTAAGCAAAATCTAAATGTATCAGCATAAATTGATGAATCAATAGGATGAAGTCGTTTTTGCTAATTCATCACCTAACTCCATTCGTTTCCTCCACAAGCACCAATTTATGAACTAAAAACTATGTTGAAATGAAGTTGTAAATGGGTCTTCACCCCAACAGTTTTTCAGGTAACAACTAGGTTTGATAGGCCATATATACCGCAAGAAGGGCGGAAACGGCATTGGGCACCGTGAATTCACCAGAGGATTGCGAAATCAAATGATTTTGACTAGACTACAGTTAGGAACAAAATACATCTTTGAGAAAGATTATGATATACTCTTGTGATGGGAGGGATAAAGTTCATTCTATACATGTAATACACTATTCGTAAGCTTGCCGGAAACTATTCGACAGCCCACAACGGCCACATGAGGTAGCTTATTCGAGTTGGATTTGAGGAATCAAGTGAGCTATTATGGCTCAGTTTTGTTTTTGCAGTACTATCATTCTGACTACTTTATACATAGTCGAACATTGGCTGAAAGTCAAAGTGACTTTTTTTTACTTCACCCGAGAAGTTTTCATTCAGGGATCCAGTCAATCAACACGTGAGTTTTGGGATCTGCCTTTTTTATTCATGGTGAGTTGAGCTGGATATTCCTCCTGATAGTAGTCCACAGTTTTCATGCTCTGTGCGAGTGAGTCAGAGGTACGGCAATTGATTCATTCGAAACAAGGATGTGAGACTTTACACAGTGTCACATGTTAGCTCGGGCGATATAAAACCGCTTTCCGGAAACTCGCCATCGTCCCATTAAAATCGTGATGCTTGACCAATCCACTGCCTCAACCGTCAGTCCCTGTGGCCTTCATTGTAGTCGTCTTTGTCTCAATACTTTCACATTAACGTATCCTCTCAGTGTCCTGTGTCTACTGCATGTCTCTCCATAGCCGAGTCTTTGACCGGTGCCTAATATTCACCTGTATTTCTTGGTGGTTTCTCTATTCTTCTCATGTGCTCAGTAATTCTCTTGTGCCACCATGCTGACCAGTCTTTAGTTGCATCAATAATTTTTCTTCCTTGCTGGAACGCTTATCTAATGTTGGCTGTGTTTAATATTCTACCGATAACCGAGGTTCTCGCCTTGTCTGAAATGACTAATGTGCCAATCCATTTCCCACTGGGTCTTGAGACCGGTACCCAATTGCCACTTAATCAAATGCACCTGCTATTCATTGTCTGTTCTCCCTCTTACTTTGTGCTGCTTTTCTATAATGAACGCTTTGATTCAACTGAATTTTGCTAAGACAATGCAAGATCATACCAGTTTGAGATAGACGGGTGAATAATTTAAGAGGGCACCTGTATCTCCTGGTTTCCAGTGTGCCCGGAACTATATTCCGTCTTCATACCAAGTAGTTTGTGAGCTTCGAACTATTGAGATATACGTAGAAAGACAAACCAGGTAGTTTCACGTACAACCTTCCAACGCATCACTTCTCGTAGTGCTGAATTTTTCGAACAGGCTGTCGAAACTGTGCACGAGCAATTTGCACACCCCAAACCAGGCGAGATATCGTGTAGCTCTACCCCTTCAGGTGACCCTTGGTAAGTCACAGTAACTGACAGAAAAAACAGAAAAGTGTCATTTTAGCCGACACAGCACACTGACTGAGTGTGCTGTCCATAGGCTGTCCTGCCGACTGATTTTCTAGGTGTCCGGCAACTCGACCAACCCCGTGACGTAGTCACTTGGTCTGACAAGCCTTTGAAGTTAGGGCAAAACGTTACTTGGTAATAGATCTGCTGTCGAATGTTCTTCAAATTTTCCTAAAATAATTACTTCTCGGTCGATTCCAAGCAGTTTTCAAGCAACAAATTTATGCGATCTGTTGGATGCTGAGTAGGAGATTCACATGGTCAACCAGGAAGTATGCAGTACCTCACCAAGTGGAAACGAGTTTAGAATGACTTGACGAAATAGGTTTCAGAGTACGGAGTTTTTAATATTGCAGGCGGGTCGGCAGCTCCACAAAACCAGAACAGTTACTGGACCGAGGTTAGATACAAACCAATCACATCGGTTAAGCGTGAGTATCATCACATGTTGAGACGTAAAAATTCGCATGCATCCACTATACCCTGTTAGAGTAGTGGTATCTTACCGGCTTCCGGTAGCAGAAGTTCAGATCCTCAACTCCGACACAGCCAAAGGGATGTGCACTACTGATGTGACCTAATAAGAGCGAAACTCCAGCCGCACGTTTCTGGAGTGTGGTGTGGTGTGGACTTACGACACCAGCTGCGCTAATTCCGTGATCCTGTCGGGGTAAAAAAGCTCTAAATGTACGCCTGGTGTAGAGGGGATATTTTCAACGGATCAGGTCTTAAGTGGAACATTTTAATGAGCTGAAAGTTGCTTTTTGTTCAAAAGAAGTGAGAATCAATAACCCGGAAAATTTGTTCAATTCAGCAAGATATATACGAATATATGTGAACAGGCACATCACAGTAACATATCTTCTGTGTGATCCAATGTTCGAAAGGGCAATGAGATCGAAAAGATCATCCGTCTTAGTGAACTGGATCAATATCGATTGTTGGGGGTGTAATTTGGATGGTCAACGACCAGCGGATATTAAAAAAAACCAATTTGGACGTCAAAATGAATGTACATCGTTCGCCGGTGTAGCCGACATCCACGATGAAAGTCTAGTCAAGCTTAAAGGTGGATT
This sequence comes from Opisthorchis viverrini, assembly GCF_000715545.1. NCBI lineage: Eukaryota > Metazoa > Platyhelminthes > Trematoda > Opisthorchiida > Opisthorchiidae > Opisthorchis > Opisthorchis viverrini. The sequence continues at coordinate 336,678 of NW_008751781.1, forward strand.
TTCAGCGTTTGTTGGAATATGTCGCACAGTTGCAATATGGACCAGAACAGAACAAGATCATTGAATATGTTTCAATAACCTGAGGGTCAGAATTAGTCTCAGTTGTTACGGTATTTCATCTCCATAGGTGAACAGCTGTGATGATTGCGTGAATCAGCTATCAGGCCACCCGAAGGGAGCACGAGAAATGAGATACTGCCGGGTTGCCCAAGCGTAGATAAGAGCAGCCGAGACACCGAAGGTTAGGTTCGAACCACGGAACTTCTAAAATCTAATCACTGAGCTATCTCGGGTTCACGAAGTAGTGGGGTCAGTCTTGTTTACATGTTCCAGGATTCTGCCAGCAAACTTCAACGGAATAAAGTACAAAAGATCTCACGTTTGTCATAATGCGAAAGGAAACTCCTAATTGGAGAAGTTGAGATAACCCTAGAGGCGTCAGTTTTGACTTTTTGCCTTGATAGTCTAGGAGAGATTCTAGCTGATAGTTTCCTTCAAATCACTTTGTGCCAGTCAACCTCCATGTAACACTATGAAAACTTCAAACAACCTCGATAGATCCTTTTTTCTATAATCCTCAAGCTTGCTTACCCACACGTCCTCAACTCACGACTGGTTTACTTAACAAAACCAGTTTACGTACATGCAAACCATATATCTCGGTGAAACAGAACAGTGTAGTGACAGTGGTTTCACGCTACACTTGCAGACCGATAAATCATGGAACGGATTGTAAATCTCTACTGCACTCCCAAAGCAATTACCAATTATAAATTACATTCCCCTGTGTCTGGTTTGTTTTGTATCACCGAAGTATAGTGTAGAGGAAAAAGGCGAGAGACAAGGAAAGATTGACCAGCCTCGCCAGCTGAGGTTTCGTTTCAGCTGATTGGTAGAGTTTGGCCATACTGTGTTTGGGTTACACTAGGATCTTCGTCGAGTTAACACTGAGTTTAGAATACGTGTAGTACGATTTCGAAACCTAGCTCGTTTAGGACAAGTTTCTTGTGTGTTTTCATAGTTCACTTGTGGTAGGATAAATCATCCAATAAGTAAATAAATCAGTAGTAGATGTTCATGGAGTAGTTAACCGGAAGGATTACAGATAACCGTCTTTGGCTGTGTAGACTTTATTCTCTGTGTCATGCAACTGCTGTCCCCATTGAATGCAGTTTACTAGGACAAGGTCAGTTCAAGAACGTGAGTCAATGACAGTCAGCCAATAACATCGCGGGATTCTAAAGTAGTGGTTACAACATTCTCTCCCCTGAGTTCACACCATACCATCATCCTCCAGTAATTTTTGAGGCGCTTGTTCATTGTTGCCCTCAGAATACGCTCTTCAACTGTGGTTGCATCAGCTCCTATCCAACCTCTGGATCTCACTGGACATAAATAAACATAGATCGAACAGCTCGGGTGCCAACTTGGACTCAGGGGTCTTGATGAGTGCAGTATACATCTTTAGTAGGTAGGGGAACTTTCAGGTTTTCATATCACTGTTCTTTTAATGGATATTTTGTTCTGTAAGCAAAGTCACTGTGTGCTCAGAAGTCGACAAACACCATTTTGTCTTTATTGTGAATCATCAGCTGTGCGCAGCTGATGAAACTCCACGGAGTTTTGATCTCCCGACTTCCTACCCATCACTTTGATAAGCATTGTGATCAGCTTTTACTCGGAAAAGACGGGATATAGTGTTGGCACCGGATGCTCATTTGGAATACCTATAGCTGCAGGGCAGTTTATACTGAAAGGACGCCACACAGGTTGCCTTGTAGTAAGGCTGTGGGAGGTGACTTCTACGAGCACCGAACTGGTACTTCTTTAAGTCTTTGGCAACCGTTGTCACAGAACTATAGCTCGTGCGGACTGATGTCGGCGAACCGGTAACGAGGCAATCAGGAAACGAGTGTTCAGTTGTGCAACCAGGAATTCAGTCGAACACTGTGTGCAGCAATGAAAGCTGTGTTGGTTGGGTCATGTATTGCGCATGCTAAACCATCGTTTACCGAGGGTATTATCGTTTTCTGTGCCTAGTTTAGACGGGCTGAAGCAGAGAGGTGATCAAACACTGACCTTGCAGAGGGTTATGGGAGTGACTACGAGAAACTTGGGTACTGTAGGTTCCAAACGCCTTCTAGCTTGGGGTCCGTATGATTTCATTTGTGTCTGGTTAGAGAGGCTACAAGATATGGCTGCTAATCAAGGTCAGCGACGTTCCTGTTGTCCGTTTCCCACAATGATTTCGGCAGCGAAACGCCAGTGTTGATGATGATAATGTTGCTGATGATGATAACTGTCTCCTGATGAAGTCTCCGAATCAAAACGCCTACCTTGTTCGGGTAACTTTGTGAGCAAATTTTGCAAACAAATTCAAAAACGATAAACTGCGTTCACCTAACTAGAGTGCTCCAGCCCAGCTATCGCCACATCTTGATGATGTTTCATCATCTCATATACATTATTCGGTCGCTCTCAAGCCGATACTGTTGAAAGAACGTCTCGTCGCTCATCTAAAACAGTGTTTGGAGATATCTTAATCCAGTTGACGTACAGTAACAACACATAGGACTATAGCTCATTGACGCTACTCACCAGTCCTCAACGAAATGTGTCCAAAAGGACCATTGGGGGTTTCGTAGACTATATATTGGTCACAATCATATATCATAAACAGCCTGATCATAGTGAGTGATTACTCATCCAATCGAACCTCACAACTTCCGATTAGCTGCAATCTGGGTAGAGGAACACACTACTAATGAGGTCGCTGAAAGCTCTTCGACAGTCGCTGACCACACGCACCCTCCGACAGGTACACTGACCGAGTCTCCCACAATCGTACTTAAACGCCAGATCGTACGCAAATGGTGAATCACACTTTATTGCAAATTATGTTGATGGAAGTGGGAAGACTCGACTAAGCCTCCAGTTTATGACCGTCTATGTCGAAGATTTTTCGATACCTAGAGATATCACTTTATTACATTTGTTTTCTTTGGGAGGGGTGATATTTCCCAACAAATATCGTCGGATTGGGCGAGTAAGAAATGTAAGTTGTTATGCATTCCAACTGTCGAATATACTCGGGAACTTCATTATGACCATAGATGGGAAACAAATATTTTCTGCACGGTCCTTAGGAGCTCAACGAAAACAAATGTACATAAACACAGTGTTGTAGCTTGCTGAATGGTAGTGCAACTCTTTATCGGTCCCTTGGCTTCCTGCTCCACCCACTACGGTATATCAAAAGGCACGGTAGCTCTACACAGCCCTTTATGGAGACAAAAGGAGAATCATTACATCTGTATTTATAGGGTAGTCACAGTGTTCCACAAGGTCGTGCCACAGTCTTCGTGAGGAGGCGAGAAGCGTCCAGTCAAGGATGCTCGACCTGGATTGGCTGGCATTCTGACCAACCAAGGCATGCCTTCGTTTGGTCCGTGTCCTGCACGTGACACATCCGTCCGAATGATGTGATGTTCGGTTATTAGGGACGGCTGGCCTCCGAACATGCAGTAAAAAAAGGTCATCTAGCGTCTGTCGTCCGAAAGCGTACTAATCACTATCCAAAGTTTAATGAACAGAGGTTATTGATAACCACTACGTAATCGGAGGGTTCGCAGCTGTCACCCGTTAAGTTTGAGTGTCCATGCGGAATAATTTTGGCTCATAGATGTGAGGTTTGTGTAATCAGATGAATAAGCCCCAGAAAGGGCAAGCGGACGAGTTCGCGTGAAGATTCGGTGACTTCGCATTCACAACCCCCTCGTTTGAGTAGTTCTCCTGAATACGAAGTCAGTGAGCATAAAATGATCCTCAATACCATGGAATCTTTTGAATAATGCCAAAGGATTGCAGGTTCAGGTATTGTCTAGTCTCCTGAATATTCAGTAAACTTGTGATAAATCAGGAACGTACACTACGGTATCCCGAAGAACTCACCAATGGTAATATGAAGTTGCCATTTTGTGGTACATTTATTCAAAGAATAACATCAAAACCAAGAGATTCAGCTGGGTATCAGTAAGCCACTCCGTCACAACCCAATTGGTATGAAAATTAGTGTGTTCCACATACTTTTCGTTAGTTTATCCTCACACTGAATACAACTTCGACTTCCGATGTTTTGTCGAAATGTGAGTATGATGGGATACTTCTACTAAGCATCTGGTATTCTAGGTGGTTAAAATCGCAATAGGCCTTCAGTTAGCAATACGCACTAGCTTTCGTTTTGTTCCCTTGGAACTGTCGTTTGGATATAGGAGAATGAAGCCGAGTATCAGTTGGCATCTTTCAGGAGTGGTGCTGCCTGGCCTTGGTTCGCAGTTCTTAATCGTTAGTTGTGGGTGACAAGAGCCAGAAATATCACAGTCTTCGGTCCGAAGCTGGACACACCACAGCATGAAACACAACGCCTCTGAAACATATACGTAAGCAAAATCTAAATGTATCAGCATAAATTGATGAATCAATAGGATGAAGTCGTTTTTGCTAATTCATCACCTAACTCGATTCGTTTCCTCCACAAGCACCAATTTATGAACTAAAAACTATGTTGAAATGAAGTTGTAAATGGGTCTTCATCCCAACAGTTTTTCAGGTAACACCTAGGTTTGATAGGCCAGATATACCGCAAGACGGACGGAAACGGCATTGGGCACCATGATTTCACTAGAGGATTGCGAAATCTAATGATTTTGACTACAGTGAAATTAGGAACAAACTACATCTTTGAGAAAGATTATGATATACTCTTGTGATGGGAGGAATATAGTTCACTCTACGGATGTAATACACTACTCATAAATTGAAAACTATTCGACAGCCCACGACGGTCACACACGGTAGCCTGTTCGAGTTGAATTTGAGGATTCAAGTAAGTCACTATGGTCCAGTTTTGTTCGTGCAGTACCATCATTCTGATCACTTTAAATATAACTGAACATTGGCTGAAAGTGAAAGTGCCTTTTTTATTTCACCTGAGAAGTTGTCATTCAAGTAGCCAGTCAATCAACACGTGACCACGTGATGTGTTTTGAATGATTGACTGCGCTGTATCCGATCTGAGCTGAACCGTTCATTGTTCGACTACTGGCGGAAAGATCGCGCGTTCGAAACTTCTTGGAGTTCCGTGAGATTCACACCGCTGAAGACAACATTTTGTACAGGACTTCCTGACGTTTCTGCATAGACTGGTTTCAATTACAGAATGAAACTCCATGGAAAATATCCGTGTTATTTTTTGAGATTGATTCACTAGGCACCGCCTCGAAGTTAGAAACATCCTCTTTGGTGTCGAAAGCTTCTGCGACTGCTAGACTTCAAGAATGCACACCGAATGGATCACTTCCGGTACGCCAGCATCCTTTCCAGTCCGCCGTTTTTATTTTTTGTAGAGCACTGAGCAGCAGTCAGCTGTTGTTTCTGATTACGTCGACCGCAATGACCCAATAGAATAATACAGATGCTTCCGAGGACAAGCGAGTGGTACAAAGCGATCAAAGTTTGAATAATTGATGGACTTACTGATAATTTCACGTGGGAAAACTGCAATGCAATCGAAAATCATTCTAACGAAACCTGCAGTGGCATGCAGCAGGGTAGACAGATAAGAGTCGAAATGCACCTTTGGACGCCGAACGATCGAATTGTGCGATTCTGCTAGTGTGTTCAGCTTTCAGCCAAATGAAGACTTGTGGGAACACAGCGACTAGTAACAGGACTTCCTTTAAAATGCCATGCTATTGAAACTGACGCTCTAACTGGAGCTAAGGCTTCCGAGGACATAAGAATCTAACTAGAGTTCTAGTGTGGGTTATCTCAATTTTTAGGATACCAGGGCTTCAGATAGCTTATTCCAGATGAAAAAAAAACTGATTTTCTTCCGTGCCGCACCATAACAAAATCTTTTAAATATAGTGCTGACCTTCCTGTCTACATTTCGATTCAGTTTTTGTATGCCATTATGCGTCTACCGATGAGTAGTGAAGACACTTTCCATCTTCTGTTCTAAAGCGTAATGATAGGTCCGCACGAATAAAGTGAAAGACTTGATTTGTTCGCGATGCCGTAAAAAAATCCCCATCACAAACTACTGGGGGAATTTGAGTGCACACGGAGTGGTTTTACAAATACAATTAGATACAAATGTAGACGCCTCAGGGTTATAGTGCGACTCAAGCATGAAGGCAGCGGGTTGATTTCTTCTTTAAAAATTTTGATTTTCAAACGGTGTCATATGCAAATTACGTTCAACGAAACTTCGACCACAGTTTTTTTGAGAACTAAAGGTCTTAAGCGGTGTTGAAGGAAGTGTTTTGAGAGGGCGTTCAACATGGAACCAGTGGTCACATTTGCTTCTTCTCTTTTTCCCAACTAAAAGAATTTTATTCACTCCATTTGCTGACTTGGTATGCTGGCAGCAACCCCAGTTGCTTCATCGTAAATGGCCGAAAGCACATGATGTGACAATATTTTTGATCTCGCGAAGCTTGCAAGAATGGTCGTCCCTTTTCCAATCTTCTTCTGTAAAAATGTACCGAAAGTTACAGGGAGTGTGACATTGCACATGACAAACATCCGTAATTATCCGCACTTCCAGCCTACTCTTTGGGTACATGAGTACATTTGCTCTATTGAGAGCATTGTGACTCTCCCAGTTGCTCTGGTGTGTGCTATGTTCATGTGACCCTTGTTTTCCAGTTGATTAGTTTACCGTCCAAGGAGAGTATTCGTTTCTCACAATCTTACATGTACTTTACAGAGTTGGATATAGTGGTGATTTTTTGGGTTGGTACGGCTGTTGTCATGTGGCTGGGGTGAGATGGCTCAGTGGTTAAAGCGCGAATTTACAGACCGGAAGGTCCATAATTCGAACCCGACCTCTTCCTCTCAACTACCCCTTTCTAGGCTTGAGCAACCTGGCAGTATTTTATTACCCGTGCTTCCTCCTGGTAGGATGGCAGTTAGGCACCGAAAGGGTGCTACAGCTGAAAGATTATTGTTTTTGCATTTTGTGATGTGCCTGAAGGAATGGCTGCGTACAAGGTGGCTTTAGTAGGTTGCCGTCTAGTGTGTTAGACGACCGTGTCTATGTTCACCCATCTCAGAGTCTTGAAAAAAGGAATGCATGCATATTCGAATAGCACTTAGTCGACTGTTTGTCACGGAGGAAGGCCTTGGTGTATATACCTTACAACACGTGTCCCAGATAAAATGGACCGGTTGAAAGCTCAATTACCGTACGCTAAGACTCGACGGTCACGTCATGCAGGCGTGTTTATTATCCCATATTCGGTTTCCTCCTCAATCGATTAGCTCAAAATGGTCTTAATATGCAGGCTGCCCCTATTGTGTAATCCATGGTTGACAAGCTTTGATATATTGGTCTTGTGATTTCTCAGATTGTGAGATGACAGCTCATCTGAATGCATAAAAAGGCTTTTCAGTCCTTTTGCTGGTTTCCTGTGGCCGAGTTCCGTGTTCTTAACAGTGAATCGAGTTCGGTTGCTGCTACTAGCAGTTTAAGTGGGCAAACAGCAGTACAATATTATCGGCCTATAACAGAAACATTTTGTTCGAACAAGTCTCATTGGGTGAATTCACACCGAGGATATCTAGTGTCGACGGGTGAAACTAGAATTCAGTGCTTTCCCACGTTTGGGGGGAATAATTGTGCCTAGACAGGAGGACCAGTGATCTGAATGTGAACTTTAGGAATCCCGGATCCACCTAATGGGTTTTAGAACGTCACCCATGAATATTCTTTTTGGATCATCATGGTTCCAGTACTGACTGAGGTAGTTGATCTGAATTCACGGATAGTGTGACCAGTGCATGTTCAACAGAATAAGGCACTGAAGCGTGTGATGGTTTAAAGTAGCCTTCTGTATCACTGCCTATGTTTGTTCATAAATTTATCACAGTTGTACGTGGAGAGAATTTGAGGCACAAAATGCTACGGTCAGGTGTTCAAATTATACCGTGGATTCGAAAGTCTGAACCGTATTTTCGTAAGATGCAAACCACTGATGATTCTCAACAAGGGTAAAAAAGTACTGTTTAGTGCCTCCCGACTGTTTAGTATAGATTCGCTTTAATTATAGGACGAAATATCTATGTACAATGGTTACGTTCGTGAAGCGTGGTCGATCGAATTACAATCTTCATTACTGTTGGTGGGGGCAAAGGAAAGCTGTTCAAACAGAAGGACTTTGTAATTAGTTTTCTGGATGGGTGACCTGTCTGATGGATGCCAAGCAGCCTTACTGTACGTATTCCGTTCTTTTGACAGCTTTCAGAACCACTGAACCGTAAAGCAATATCAATCATCGAAAAAATACGGCAACGAAGCATTAGAGTTAAACAGTGATGTTGCGGTGTTGATTATGATGACGATGGTGGAACAAGGTAACTGTTGTGAACATGAGTCTGAGCCACTCTCAACTCCTTGACAGACTCTCCAAAAGTCTACTGCTTCTTGTCATACGTTTGGGTCGAGGGTTCTGCGACCCTCCTCATCGAATCACCCATCTGCGACATTCTACTTAGATTCAGATCGGTGCAATTCAACAGTCGCATGAAACAAATGGCAAAGCTAATTCCTCAACGGCAGCAAGCGTGATAACCATATTCATTAATCTTGTAAACAGTCATGCGAAGTTTAACCTGCGTGCACTTAACATATTACTCATAATGTTGCCGAAAACCCCTCGAAACAGTGTACCGTGCTATCTCGAATACCGTACCAGCGGCTTTGTGCGACACATTCAGCTGGATTTATTCGAATCTGTCATCAAAACTACTTTTGTGTGCACATGAGAGTGTTTGGTAAAATTTGGCTAGTTGCAGCGTTAGAGTTAGCCGATGGGTTTGTAGTCATCTCACTGAGCTAAACCTAGAGGATGTTCGAAAGTCAAGTTGAAGATGTCCGTTTTAGTGCGAGAATTACGCACCGAATTGGTGCAGCGAAAGAACTTCCCACTGTTGGTACATAGTTGAGCGCAATTTGCACCACCCCTAGGACCACAATACAAATTCTCTAGACTCGTGCTACAGCTGGGCGAAGTGCAATTAGTGTGACTGCGTGAGAGTGCGCAATAAATAGTGTTAGAATATCCCATTCAAGAGTGTGTCAAATGGTAGCGTCACAATTGATCGAGACTACAGCCAAAGACACCATATACTCGAGACACGCCACAAAGCGACGCTACATCAAAGAACCTATATTTCTGGACGCATTATCCAAAGCCGTTTGGTCATGAGATCACGGCATAGAATCGCCGGACTTTAGCTCCTAGGTTCATTGCCATGACACTCGTAAGGTTTGAATGCGTCCTAATGCCTTAGCTAGACGCCTGAACAAGGGCTTTCAGGCTCAGACGAAACCGCATACTCAGTGTTCCAGCTGAATGCGCAAACAGGGACTTAAGAAGGACGAGACCGATCATGTCCAAAGTATGTTTCAGTATGTCCCAGTGAAAGGAAGAAGGCTGTGGAGTTATATATTCGGAAATGACAACTGACCGGTTACAGACCATTGAACAGGGAAGCAAAACACTAATCTGCATCTCAATTCCAAAAACTGGACACAGATCTTCTCCCGAACGAGTCTTCCCAGAGATTCGATGCCTCCACCCATTCGTTGGTCAAATCCAAGCAAATGTTCCACAGTGGTCCCACGAATTCCGCAACAGAATTCCATTTTTCAATGGACCCAAAGTGAAATTCTACGAACAACACATACCACTCGCGTGCCTCCCGATCAGTAGTATCACCGTTACACCAGTATTGCGTTAGAAGGAGGTAACTAACGCCGGATTTTCGGGAACCGATTTCCGTTTGAAGAAAATTGCTGCGAGTTGTAAAAAAAAATAGCTAAAGCACTAATGCATGACCAGCTAAGCTGTGATCGTATAAACTTGTCCACCAAACAGAACTTCATTTAAAAGTGACAAAATGTTCAAGTGTCCAACTTACGTAGTGCGTGGGCCGTAAAATGTTCATTCAGTAAGCAGACCATAAGCCCCTGTACTTGTTTCCGCCATCGAGAAATGAAGACCCCTATTTTTTATTTCATTTTTCCGAATGAAATCGAGGACTTTTCGGCACTTTTCGACCACTTCAGACTGGTTGGCAACGCGATGTCTAAGTATACATCAGGAAATTATATATACATACATATACATACATATTATATATACATATATAGGATAATATGTAATTTATTTATCCATCCTTACCTGTACGAAACAATCTACGAACATAAAATACGGTGCTTTGGCGCTCCGTATCATTAATTTATCTTATCCTCACTACGTTTTGTGCTTCTCGCAGTCCGCATTCATATTTTCACAGTAATCCAAACGTACCACCTTCATAGACACTGAGAATATTGTGGGGTGTTTAGCTTGGATTCGAAATCGATTTCATTCAAACCGTCGAGTATTTGACATTTTACAAACTTCAATGTCACTTTCCTGTGGATACACCGAATTTCTAACTCACTTCACCTGGTTGACAGAATCATGCATCGTTAACACTATGAAGAGGTTTTGCATCACGAAACCGCATCAATCATGCAGAGATGATGGCCTCATGCCCAAAAACATTTTAAACTAACCAGGCGACTTTTTTGACGAACAAAAGGTAAATCACGAGCTTTGCGGGGAGAAAAAACAAAAAATCGGTTGACCATGCTTTTCTGTACGCGCGATTTGTTACAAAATCCTGCCTTTATTTCCCTGTCACGCGCCTGACGACAACCGAAGAGTGGGGCTGAGATTAATGAGTTATCGGACCGGAAGAAGTGCACCGGGTTAGCCATTTTTAGAATGGGGGACAATCTGTTTATGTGAGCATTCCAAACATCCGTTTTCAACGTGAAACTTTAGATTGGTTTTGCACTTAGCTTGTCACATATCTGAAAGTTGTGGTGTTATGGATTTCGGAACCATTTAACCCAGCTTTCCATAACTGTTACTCCGTTCAAGTGAGCTCCATTTGTCATGATGCGTTAACGTAAAGGCTCCGGGGTAGTAGATCGAGATGTTACCCGCTTGCATCCGTCTGTTTTGTACTTTACACCGAAAATCTACTCCTCTGTTGACGACGTGTATGCTTTTTGAAAAGACGACTGTATGCACCCAACCTCTAGCCAAAAAACGTACGGCGCCATGAGCTTCTGACCAGGAATGTACTATTATCTTGTCACGCCAAGGAAATCGCACCTGTAGTCATGATCGAACGCGGTGGCCAGATCGATGCATTGCAGAAACGATAGTGCGAGAAAATTCAGCTCAGAAGACAATTCAAACGGAGGCAATACCACGCGATTTCTTACGGGGTCATTACAGTATTAAGATGATTCACATCGAGAGATGTGATTCCCAGAATACAACTTCCATCACCGCCGAAACCACAAAACTTGGTGTGTGTGTGTGTGTGTGTGTGTGTGTAAAATCATGGTTTTTGTCCTACCGTATAGTGAATTTTACCAACGTTTTGATTCTATCAAGCAAGGTAACGTGACATTTTCTTATTGGAAAACTCTTCCACAGCCCATGACGGACCTTCTCGGAGTGAATCAGGTAGGTGAAGTCCTCGAATAACCTTCGGGGAGATATCTCGAGTATTATACCAACAGAAAAAGGAAGTGGAAACAAATTCAGTTGAAGAATATCATAAACGTGATTCACTTGAGTAGCCCATGAAAACTATATTGGAGTTCAAATGTTCCGCGAACAGTGTGACATAATCGTAGTAGTCCAGACGCCAACTGGACATCTTAGATATGAGTATATTTGGGCTGAATCGCGCTGCCCACTGCGTAGTAAACCGGTCAGGCATGAGACAGAGTTGAGGTATGTTACATCCATAAAATACATTGCAGGATCTCAACTATCATACTGATTGAAACATGGGGCAGCTTGGTAAAGCATATTCACTTGAAAAAAAAACATTGATAACGTGAGATTCAGCTTGGATTCAGGTGAGTTTGTGTGAAAACCAAAGGGGGAAAAGGAGCGCAGTTGTCAGATTTCGGATAATTGGGGTTTCAGGTTGACGGAAACTCGGGGGCTGCCCCTACCTGACAAGCCCCTAGAAGGACGAAAATGATCATGAGCTGTCGAAGAGTTTTCAGCAATGACGGAAACGGGCTGCCCCTACCTGACAAGCCCCTAGAAGGACGAAAATGATCATGAGCTGTCGAAGAGTTTTCAGCAACCTAATGAGCGAGCAGTTAGAGTTGAAAAAAACTTTTCATATAAACTAAGTGAACTGTGAGACATTCATTTGACCAGAAGAAACTAATCCCACGAGAGGAGCCACTAAAAGCTTGGTGTTGTTATTAGAGTAGGAATGGGAAAAGGCGATAAGTGTTCGATTGTACGAGGATAAGCATGGAACATGGCTGCTCAAAGGAAATTACGTGAAAGAGGATTCTACAAACCCCGTAACAGTCTACAACTTATCTGCCATAAATGAATGAGCAACTCAGAGAAAGGATACTTCCATTAGATCTGCGAAACTTCCTTCCCAGAAATCATCATTCGAGGGGCAAGTCAATACGTGGTCACGTGATTTATTCCCCCTTTTAGTGAAGGTGACTGGTTTCTGTGCCCTGCCTAAGTGAGAGGTAATAATCATGTTGCCCAACTACTCATGTTCAAACGGTTTTCAATCAAAGGCTGGAAGGTTCCTGGTTCGAAACCCTGAGTTTCATGCGGACCTCATTGGTGAGTTTGAAACAGCTGTGGAGTGCTTCGCTTCTCGGAGTTTCAGCGGTATCTCCGAAGCTTGTCAGAATCAGATAGAAACGTCATACCAATCTCCCTGAGATTCTTACACTTCTTTTCATTGTAACAAATCTACCCCGTAAAAGGGCTGAAGGTGTTGCACAGTACCCCCAGCTTTGTTATTTGCATCGAAAGGAGTGTTACGTTTTACATCCCTCGTCCGGCGCAAATAAATAAACGGAAGATGAGATCATGGCTTGGCGATGAAACATGGCAGTCTTTTATCTTGCTAATCAGTGGTTTTCTGAACACTGTTTTGGCTGGTGAGTTTATGTGCTGATGGTTTCCACTCTCACCAAAATGATTATACTAAGTGATTTCTGCAACCATATCAGTACTCTTCAATTTGTTCTATCCTGTGGACCATACGTAACTGTTGATTGTACGTAAATCGTCAAGTTTTCTGAATGCGGTTCACTAGTTTTCCCAAACAAGCTTCTGAGCAGCAGTGTTCCGTTGATCTAACTCCTCATGTTCAGACTGACTGATACGCACACGTCCAGGTGGACTGATTATTGAGGCATCCGTTTGGTCACTTGTGGATCAGTGGACGGTTTGATCAAGACGCTTGTAAACGGGTTTGAAGAAGAGTACTTTCACAAAACTTACCAAATTACACATTGGAGCATCTTCAACAGAAGGCTGCAACGAAACCGGTTTTGGATGAATAGGTTTCGTCCGGAGACCTGCTTGAGTATTTGACCTATCTAAACTTGCTCATCAGAAGTCCGATCTCCATCAACACACATCTTACTTGATTCATGACCGAGACAGTAGATCATGTTTCATTTGAGTATACTGGTGGTTCTGGTTGTAATGATGGTTATCGGTTTGCCAGTCGAGCTGGTGTCCGAAGGCCAGTCGCTCAAAATAATCGAGCACAACATCGATTGACCTATCACATGCGGTTTACTTACAAGTCGATGGCACACCATGCTTGATGAAAATATCAGCCAATCAGAGCCGAGCATTTACAGCTCGATGCCTCCCGCCCCCACACCAAAGCCTTAGCATGGCCTTGCGGAAGGAGCACTCTGTGATAGCCCATAAATACAGTTATAATAATTTCCTTTGCCTCCATAAAGGCTATATCAAGCTATCTTAACTTATTATATACCATACTGGGCGAAGCCGGTGGCCAGGTGCCGACAACAGTTGCACTAACGTCTTCAGAACTCAACAACTGGGCTTCAAACGACTCATCACCCGTCATCATCCATGCGTTGAGTTGAAATGCGTTGAGGTTGGAACTGCGTGTTTGTTGTGTGTACATGAACTGGTGTACGTTTTACACAGGTAGACCCCGGCCACAGCAAAATACTTTGTTCTCAGATCTCAGCAATATGGTTACAAACATTTCACCACCAGTCATCATCCGTTAGAGTTGAAAAAAACTTTTCATATAAACTAAGTGAACTGTGAGACATTCATTTGACCAGAAGAAACTAATCCCACGAGAGGAGCCACTAAAAGCTTGGTGTTGTTATTAGAGTAGGAATGGGAAAAGGCGATAAGTGTTCGATTGTACGAGGATAAGCATGGAACATGGCTGCTCAAAGGAAATTACGTGAAAGAGGATTCTACAAACCCCGTAACAGTCTACAACTTATCTGCCATAAATGAATGAGCAACTCAGAGAAAGGATACTCCCATTAGATCTGCGAAACTTCCTTCCCAGAAATCATCATTCGAGGGGCAAGTCAATACGTGGTCACGTGATTTATCCCCCTTTAGTGAAGGATGACTGGTTTCTGTGCCCTGCCTAAGTGAGAGGTAATAATCATGTTGCCCAACTACTCATGTTCAAACGGTTTTCAATCAACGGCTGGAAGGTTCCTGGTTCGAAACCCTGAGTTTCATGCGGACCTCATTGGTGAGTTTGAAACAGCTGTGGAGTGCTTCGCTTCTCGGAGTTTCAGCGGTATCTCCGAAGCTTGTCAGAATCAGATAGAAACGTCATACCAATCTCCCTGAGATTCTTACACTTCTTTTCATTGTAACAAATCTACCCCGTAAAAGGGCTGAAGGTGTTGCACAGTACCCCCAGCTTTGTTATTTGCATCGAAAGGAGTGTTACGTTTTACATCCCTCGTCCGGCGCAAATAAATAAACGGAAGATGAGATCATGGCTTGGCGATGAAACATGGCAGTCTTTTATCTTGCTAATCAGTGGTTTTCTGAACACTGTTTTGGCTGGTGAGTTTATGTGCTGATGGTTTCCACTCTCACCAAAATGATTATACTAAGTGATTTCTGCAACCATATCAGTACTCTTCAATTTGTTCTATCCTGTGGACCATACGTAACTGTTGATTGTACGTAAATCGTCAAGTTTTCTGAATGCGGTTCACTAGTTTTCCCAAACAAGCTTCTGAGCAGCAGTGTTCCGTTGATCTAACTCCTCATGTTCAGACTGACTGATACGCACACGTCCAGGTGGACTGATTATTGAGGCATCCGTTTGGTCACTTGTGGATCAGTGGACGGTTTGATCAAGACGCTTGTAAACGGGTTTGAAGAAGAGTACTTTCACAAAACTTACCAAATTACACATTGGAGCATCTTCAACAGAAGGCTGCAACGAAACCGGTTTTGGATGAATAGGTTTCGTCCGGAGACCTGCTTGAGTATTTGACCTATCTAAACTTGCTCATCAGAAGTCCGATCTCCATCAACACACATCTTACTTGATTCATGACCGAGACAGTAGATCATGTTTCATTTGAGTATACTGGTGGTTCTGGTTGTAATGATGGTTATCGGTTTGCCAGTCGAGCTGGTGTCCGAAGGCCAGTCGCTCAAAATAATCGAGCACAACATCGATTGACCTATCACATGCGGTTTACTTACAAGTCGATGGCACACCATGCTTGATGAAAATATCAGCCAATCAGAGCCGAGCATTTACAGCTCGATGCCTCCCGCCCCCACACCAAAGCCTTAGCATGGCCTTGCGGAAGGAGCACTCTGTGATAGCCCATAAATACAGTTATAATAATTTCCTTTGCCTCCATAAAGGCTATATCAAGCTATCTTAACTTATTATATACCATACTGGGCGAAGCCGGTGGCCAGGTGCCGACAACAGTTGCACTAACGTCTTCAGAACTCAACAACTGGGCTTCAAACGACTCATCACCCGTCATCATCCATGCGTTGAGTTGAAATGCGTTGAGGTTGGAACTGCGTGTTTGTTGTGTGTACATGAACTGGTGTACGTTTTACACAGGTAGACCCCGGCCACAGCAAAATACTTTGTTCTCAGATCTCAGCAATATGGTTACAAACATTTCACCACCAGTCATCATCAGTGCGCTATCAGTGGAAGTACACCGAAGTGACAGCTGGAGTTAAATAAAAGTTCTCGAATGTGTTTTGCTAAAACTGACGTAGGCCCAAGCCCGACACTACAAGTCAAAAACTTTTCAAATGATACGTCGTAAAGTTAACTATAGACATTTCACTTCAAACAACCATGACTAACACTGGCTAATTGGACCGGCAAATAGACAAACGTACAAGCCATAAATTCGGCAATTTTGCACAGCTTGAAGACTGAAAAGAAAAAAATTAACGTGTTCCAACTCACAACTAAGCACACCCTAGTCATCCGACAGTTCAAACTCGACAAAATTAGTGGCCGATCGTTTCACACAATGACACCATGTTTAACAGTTAGTAGGGAAAATCAGTTTTTGTTAAAGCATTCTGAACTTCACGACGAAAGCTGACAGTTGCAGGCACTCATTCAGGGAAGGTGGCTAGAAAATGAATAACGAGAACTCCCTTAACATCCCCCCCAGCTGTGCACTGGATGGTAGTCCTTGAACTATACCACCGTCTCTTTGTATCTACTGTGACGCTAAAATTCGATTGGCTGCGATGCTTAACTAAAATTCATCAAGGAGGACAAGATACCGTTTTACCTTCCAACTTCGAAAAGGCATCGAATAATGCCCTGAAAGCTATTCTAGCGTTTCGTCTGAAAATGGATACCCTTCCAACAGGAGCATCTTGACGTAAAGTGTAAAATTACAAAAGTACATCTTACGTACAGGTGAAGAAATCGGCCTTTCAACCTCTTTTCTAGGTGATTTGTAGTGTACTGCACCCTTATTTGGATAGATGATCTGGAAAAATCTGTCATCCAATGCACAACTTGACAAAGTACGTCACGTAAGTTCCTATTCCAATGTTTCAACAGATTAAAGCTCCAGGAAAAGTCTAATGAGTTTGGAAAACTTCTTAACTACAAAAGATGAAAGTGCATTCCGGAAGAAGGCAATAAATCATAGTCCACGCTGTCAGCAACAATCACCGGAACAGTGCGTTTCCAATTCTTAGTGGTGTAAAACAAATCTGTGCGTTTTCTGATACTTATTTTCAGTGTGCCGATTATGTTAGATGGTCAGATGTACCGCGGACGTACCGGCTGTATTAAAAACCCTAACAGTGGCCTGTCAGCTACGTGTGCCACAGACCTGCAGATATGAATCTGTGTCCAAACTGCCTTGAAAGTACCAACAATGGTCAAGAGTATGCGGATCTTATAAAAACTTGAGTATTTCACTGGAGAGATATCAGATTAACTAATCCGGTTTATTCGACAACCTCCCTCATTTGCTTTTCACTCCAGATTCACCTGGTACCCAGCTGAATCTCTATGATGTTCTTCCTCAACGGAATGCGTTGCATCAGGCCGCCTCATGTTTCAGTTGGTACAGTGTCTGAGATACTGCAATATATCGTATGGATGTAACGCACCACTCATAAGGTTGTTGACATCTCTCCGATAACGAGCGACGGGTTTCACCTTTTCTGAGCATAATCACCGTGAACGACAGCTTTAGCCAGAATTCAGTTGAGTCTTCCGTAAAAACAAATTACTATACAAATGAAAGTATATATCGCAATCTGGTCACGTAGGAAGTGAGTTCGACGGAAACTCGGGGACTACTCTAACCTGATGAGCTCCGAGAAGGGCGAACCTGGTCGTGGGCTGTTGAGGAGTTTTCAGCAACCTAATGAGTAGTGTACTATCTCCATAAGCTGGTCAATGTTTTCCCCTTGGAGGAAATTCCATTGATGTATGTTGAAAAGTAACCAAGTAGATAGTTCAGTTGGGAGTCCATGCAGAAGCACGTGGACTGTTTAAGAGATACTATAGGTGGGTATTCAAGTAGGCGTTAATGCCTTCAGATTCATTCATACATTATGTATCTCCGGTAATGTCTTATGTTACAGCATGTCACAACCCCGAAAACACTTCTGGCGTCCAAAAAATGAGGAAAGATCCGCGTAAGAATGCTGTCTTTCGGTACCTGTTTGGATGGGAATTAGCGCCAGGGTTTCTTTAGAGCGACTTTGTCGAGTGCCGAGATACGGTTTGCCAAAGACGTTCATTCCAATCAGAAAAGTACTAAAGTTGTCTTGCCTTAGGTCGGTCTCCATTATGGGAGCCTAATTAAAAGGAAACCAACTTATGATCAAGTGGAATACGCTATACAAACGCAGTGAATCTCAAATGTCTAAGAGGAAACAGCTGACTTCGTCACTTTTGTCACCTGTAGTATAGTCTCAGGATGTCTTTAGGCAGCAAGTAACTGATTTGTATCTCCAAATGGAGGATCCACCGGATGACCGAGTTTTATAGGGAATGGGAATGATCCTGAGCGAAGGCAGCAAGCGTGTTTCTCTCAGGGCTAATAAACCAGAAGTTGACAGTATAGATGTAGTAGACTACTCATAAGGTTGCTGAAAACTCTTCGACAGCTCACTACCGGTTTCAGCGTCAGAAACAAATTAGTATTTCGCTAGAAGATGACCTGATATTTATCCTTATGTACTCCTCTCTATTGTGTGCGTCCTGTTTGACCTTGTCTGATAACGTCGGTGAGCAATCTCCCAACGTATCATCTGTTTCTTAAACAGTTTTCTTTTGTTAAGCAAGTAACAAAAGCCTGAACTGCAGGGTTCATTGCGGGATCGTAAAAATTACACGATTTATTACGTCGAGACCAACTTAATTTGACATTGTAATATTCCTGGAGAGGAACGATTCAAACAACTAATGGAAACTGCCGTGTAGGAGCATACTCTCTTTGGTTTAAAAGCTTGGTAGGGGTGAACGGAAACAAACATTCTAACCGGATCGCTACCGAAGCTCAGGATTCTCACGCTTGGTAAAACCTTCCCGGTTGTGTGCATCCCGCATGTGATCGCATCGACAATAACTGAGCCTCACTTGCACACTACCCTTTTTCTATTTCCGTTTGCCTGATGCGCGCACGGGGCGTGACACTCGGTACTTAACAAACCCATTTTCACATATTGTACTCACAAAGCCTTCATCCTTTTGGATATCCCAAATGACGGTTACTCATTTATCAAACGCGCAACATCAGGGATGCGTGATTTTCAGCTATACTTCAATCAGCTCATTCCAAATTATTCGGTATTCGTTGGTGATTAATTATCAAATTGGGTTGCATTGATGTGTAATTTAAACGTGATGAATGAGAGGGGGAAAAAGAGAAAGAAATATAACCACGATCATACAAGATACTTTAGATGGAGCATCAATTACAGGAAAATCTTGCTTTTAATTAAGATTTCGTCCTGTCATTGAAGTCAATTTATGCTGAAAAGCCGAGGTGGAGCGGTTACATCCTCATTGGGAATTGTCAGCAGTGCGTATCTCACCGAGATGGAGCTTTGAACAGGTGATCTCCTGACTGGTAATTTGAACAGCTGGTCAACAGTGTGATCGACTCGCCCGTGAATAGGATATGGCGCCACTGATCCTTCCATCACGAATTCCACAAGCGGCTGGTCGGCATGGTGATTAACTGGGATGCACACAGTGATTGAAGAATTGTGGGAGCTAATCAAACTGTCGATCAGTGGCTTGTAGCCTAGAGGTTCGAAATGCCATGAGGTTCACACCGTTGATAATTCCAAATAGACATGAAGCAGCTGTACAGCTGTGCAGTTGACCGGCAATCGCTATCGTACTTCGTCACCTTGTCATAGACTGAGCCCTCCCAGGCCATCTCCACCCAATACAAGGTTGGGTGAAACGGGGTATAAAAGCATACTGTTTGTTCCCACGAAAACTCAGAAGGTAATTCCTGTGCGAAGGAGACAGTGCATCCAAGGTGCAAAAATTAGCGTAGTAGCCCGGGCAAAGCGATTCACTGTGAAAAGATGCCAGTATCACTAGTCACACTGCACAAAAACCAAGCCCATGAAACCCAAGTATGGCTCCGTTATCGACTCAACATTGTAACAGGAGGCGAATGATGGACGTGCATTTGTACAAAAAAAAACATTAATCTAGTGGTTTTCACCAGTCTGGAAGTTACTAAATGAATCCGCCTTTGTGGAATGTTGGCAGAAGACAGTGTTCAATTGGCAATGGTAAGATCGGCAAGTGGAAATGTGAGGACGTAGATAGGGGTGGTGAGGATCAGAAATGTACAATATCGTCAGCAAACCTCGAGATACGGGATGATGTTGCCTAGAGAGCCAGTGTGAAGAATTGAGCAACGACTGTAACAGCAGTCCGTTCACCGTGCAAAAGGGATGTCGAAGTGTCTTTTCAAATGATAAACAATCTGGCATGGTCAAAGTATCTGCAAAGTGACAGGAAAAACCAACCGGTGGGCCAAAACGGCGAGGTTCGATATGCAACAACTTCTGCTCCCTAGAATATTGGAATGTACGTCCTCTCACACAGAAAAGGAACAGACCATCTACGTATAACCCATTTGTATTATGTACAGGGACGGTTAAGTGTTCCGGAGACGAGCGGTCCGCGCATTCCGTGACACAAGGTCCAGTTGGTTGCGATGCATCTGGAAACCTGCACAGTCCGAAGGCATCAAACGAGCAAACACCTCATAGCATGGATTATTCTATCCAATCACGGGGAAATGGATCACAGGAGGAAATGAGAGAAGAAAAAGTCCCACTGGATTTGAGTTCACTCAGCATGGATTCTGGTTTGGTGTGGTCAGTTTGGGAATTCGGCCGATGTACTTTAATGGCGTATTTAGCCCAGAGTATTGGGGGTTGAGTGTAGGATTCTGATATCGCCGAAGGAATGTTGGATGTGCACCGTTGGGAGGATGAGGGAATAATTGTCCGCTCGTGCCTGTCGTTTACAAGGGCCTGCACAAACCGATCTCTGGATGTAGCGTCGACCTTACTGTCTTGATCAATGACGAAGGTTTGCCGCGCAATAACCTATAAAGGCCTTTTATGTATGGGTCTCAGGGATGAATGCTTTTGACGTCCCTCGAAAAAATGAATCTACTAGTGTAACGGTGATACTACTGATCGGGAGGCGCGTGAGTAGTTTGTGTTGTTTGTAGAATTTCGCTTTGCGTCGATGGAAAAAGGGAATTTTGTTGCGAAATTCGTGGGGCCACTTTGTAACATTTGCTTGGATTTGACCGACGAATGAGTGGAGGCAACTAATCTCTAAGAAAACTCGTTCGGGAGAAGATCTGTGTCCAGTTTTTAAAACTAAGATGCAGATTAGAGTTTCGCTTCCCTGATCAGTGGTCTGTAACCGGTCAGTTGGCATTTCCCAATAAATAACTCCGCATCGAAGGCCTTCTTTTCACTAGTTGACACCCCAACAGGTACATAAAATGGCTGTGTTAACGCATTTGATCGCGTAAGTGTTCCACATAACGGGAGGAACCGGAGAACGAGCATGGCCTTGACTAGTTCGCCTGAGAAGCAGCAGGAAAATCCAGAAATGGTCCGCACGGAGTAGGGCACAGATTCGCTGGCACAGTAGAAGAGATTCTGAGCAGCACCATAGACGTATTCACATTGATGTAGAGGGCTCCCTATAGCCGGTATTAGCTTCTGGGTGGTGCTTGTGCGTATGTGCTTGGTTTCTAACTAGTTCATGGGCGATGAAAAGAGTCTAATTACCTATCAACAGTCAGCAACCTCCAAAGTAGCAACCTGTCTGTGTGACCCGGCGTCCAAGGAATGCACTGACTACGGCTTCTATCTAGCAGTCATTGAGTGGCGCTGTCTCCACAAATCACGCAAAACGGTCGACACATGTCATCAAATATTAGCTGCTACTGGTTGGGGACAGAGGTCGCATCAGATCAATATGTACTTGTCTGAAACGTGATTTGGGGTCTCCAAAAGAATCAAAAGAGTTCTTTGTGTTCCGATAAAGTTTGCTGCCCTGGCATCGCAAACAGATATGGTTTGGACTTTGGTGCTTTCTTTCTTCCTGATAATGCCATCAGTGATTAGACCAAAGGATCGGCACACACTTGGATGAGCGAGATTGTATATGGCGCAAGAGATTATTCGGCAAGACTATAAAGGCAGCACTGACCTAGGTACTCCAGCTTAAGCTCCGTCTGATGTTACCAGCGGAATGGCTTCGATCTGTAATGAGAACAACTGCAGAAAACTCTGCATCGTACGCCGAATGTAGCATAAGAAAGTGAAGCCGCAACAGGACACCAATAACATGACCCAAGTCACAAGCCGTGACGCACCCCATTGGTAAATTTAGTGTTATGGGTGACGAAACACTCAAGGGGAATTCCTGTGGGTAGTTGAGTGTGGCTTGTGGTAGATGAAAACAATGCAATCATGACCTTCAGGCAGGAGACCAAGTTGTGCAATGTCAAGGTAAAAAAACAATAATTCGCAACTGAAGACACGTTATTTGCACACAGCTCGCCGTACTTACTTTAAGGGAGAGGCCAGTAGGTTCCACTTACCATCATATAATATTGCTGAAGAAAGCCGCCCGTCAGTAGCGAGAAGCTATATGGAGGTGACGTCATGGTGGGCTGTGCCGATTTCAGGTCCAAAACCACCACCCACGCCGATTGGGTGAATTCAAATGTTTTTGCATTTGGTCGGTTGCATAATCTGTTCGCGTTGAGGAATAAAACGACGATAGAAATTCACTAGACCGTTGAAGTACGGCAGCATTCTGAAAGAATATGGCTCAGGATAGTCAGTCAAGTATCGCATGGATCCTATCAGGCATAGACTCAAGGCCTCTGACGGACAACTTGTGGCACACAAGCGGCATCGTGTCAAGATGCCTCCAGGAGGTCCGAACATCCTGATCATCAAAGGGTTGTGGCCACGGAATCCTTGTCCTGGTAACAATGTATTTCGTGCAGTGCGACAGTGCCGGACCTGTACCGATGAGGCTTCTTCACACCACCAATAGCCGGTGCTGTGTTGCAGGTGGTCCTTGTGGCCAGCTGCTTACTGGGGGCCTTCCCACCGTTGGACTTCCAGGCAGTTTGCTTAGCGCGAGCCATCTGGCTTCTTCACACACCAATAGCCGGTGCTGTGTTGCAGGTGGTCCTTGTGGCCAGCTGCTTACTGGGGGCCTTCCCACCGTTGGACTTCCAGGCAGTTTGCTTAGCGCGAGCCATCTGGAGATTTTCATATCGGAGCGAAATAGTCGAATAAACGCAATCCTGGAACCAATATGTAGCTGACTGTGGTTGGGATTTCTGTTAAGATTTCTGTGGACAAATTCGAGGACTCGTTTTCGAAAAAGTTTGGTGGCAATCGGTAGATTTATTGCTGGGCAACGTTTCGCTTTTGACACAAAGGCTTCGTCAGGCCAAGTGACTAGGTTCCGAGGTTGATCGAGATTTAAGGCGGAAGGAGAACCAATCAGCTAAGTCAAGCTAAATCTCTGTTAGGTGTCGGCCGAGGGATTTTAATGTGTTAAAGTGGTTGAACAAGTGTTGGGTCGGTGGGGAAACTCACATGTGTTAGGGTCCATCCTAGGGTCTAGTTCTTCTGGTTCGGTTCATTTGATGGTTCCTCTTGAACTTCGTTTGAACCTTCTGTTAGTCTGTGTGGGTGAGCTAGTGCTAAGAAAGTTGTGTAAGAGGGATGCTGTGACCTTTGGTCGGTTGAGGTTTCCAACCCTACCTCCCGGTGTTTTTCCTGAAGATCCTAAGTGGATTGACAACCACATCGTCACGTGTCAACTCGGCTTAGCTAAGACCGCTTTCCATACGCTCGCTAGCTCCACACCCTTGATTCTATTCACGCTGTGATGCTTAGCGATTTCCACCGCCTCGGCTATCAGCCGTTGTGGTGTGTTCCACCGCCTCGGCTATCAGCCGAGCCACACACACTGGAGCCTTTGTTTGACTCCAGCCGTCGTCAGTAATATCACGAACGGGGAATTGTACTAAACCATCTGCGAGAATAACGGTTTGACCGACACAAAGATGGGATGTCAAACTTTCTAGTTACTGGTTGATAAACATGCTGCATTGTTACTCCAACCGAACTTCGTAAATGTTCAGTGCATATATCAACCTGACTGAATGATCCCACGTATGACATTGTGACACCCATCGGTCGGCATGAGTTGATTTGCACCAAAACTGCACTAACAAGGAAATTAGATCAGAATTCAGGTCACTGTGCTGTATGAAAATCACTGACCCCAATGTAGACCAGAAATAACGCGTCCAACGGGTTAAGTGGTAGGGGTTTTGGGAGACACCAGTTGCTCTATACTCCAAAATAACGTCGTCCCATTTGCTAACGTTCGCATTTGATATCACACTAATCCCCAAAAGTCCATGACAGTGCAGTCTAAAGGCTATCAGTCGCTACAAAATGTAGTCGGACAGGGGACTTTGGCAACAAAAATAGCCATTGATACCGTCTTCTCGAAAGATGACAGCAGCCGGCCCCTCCACCTGTAAAAATAACCGCACTAAGGAGAACCAAATGGCTTTAAAACTAAACTTTATCAACTCAGTATTAATGTAAAAATTAGACGCGAAAAGTGCAACAGAATCGAGTGGTTTTTAAGTGCGCTTTTCCTCAGTAAAATTATCGACATATTAGGTTTATGGTTAACTTGCATATTTTTAGTGGTTCAATTCCTTTTCACCGCCAATCCTCATCAGGCAAGGACAGACATGGGTACTTTTATCCCGACATTATCCAGAATTGATCGTGCTAAGCGCACGTCAAACTTTCGGTCCCGCCTCCGTTGGTTAGGTTTTTCATTCAACAAAAATGCCAGCGGTTATTAATTCAAATTTGGTAGACTAGAACCGTTGACTAGAACCGTCTTTTTTGGAAAAAAGTGGCATTAGATTGTTGAGTCACTGATGGAAAAATCTGTTTTGTGGGAGATTTTAACATAAAAGTAGACTGACATTAGCCATTTGGGTAACATATGGGAACCTCGGAGGAATGCTGTCAAGGATGCCAACGATTTAATGGATTGTCACGAAGCGTATGGCCAGTTAAAGGAAACCTTCAAGAAATGTGACCTTCTTGCAGCATTGGAAGTCAGGTGACCATTCGTCTGTCACAGGCTTTGACTTTGGGTAATGCGAATCATCCTATCAGGTTGTAAATATTTTTGTTCTGTTTTTTCTTACGATGTTTGCTTAGTGGCTTAGGGCTGAAGGAGACTCTGAGCAAAAACTTTTTTTCAAGTAAAAATTGAGTATTTATTCAGCGGCCAAATATTCTGTCAGGCACAGTATGTGATATACTCGTTCAAGGTCTTTATTTTACAAGAACAGTGTTTCAGCAACTTGTTCAGAAGACCTGTTAGTTAATAGATGAAAGTTTATAGCGTTTTCATCCAGCTACTTCTTCATTTGAGTGCTTCCTTGAAAACAATACATTTTGAACAGAACATCGACTGTTACGTCACCGGTAACATCTGTGATTGAAAGTTTTATACAAAATGCAAGGACAACGTGAACAAAAATCCTGATTCTTTTGATAATAAGCAGTTTGAAGTCTGTCTCACGTTGTGTACCAGTTCGTATGCGGAACAGACAGGAGCTTACTCATCTCCGAACGTCTGCTTCGTTATCTGAGTGAGCGCTCAATCGATCAGACGGTAGCCAGCAAACTGAGACCCGAAAACCTGCCTCGTCGATTGCCAAAAGCATTGCACCTACTGGACACAGAATTGACCCCAGTACAGCGTCTGAAGTGACCTGACTGCGCACTGTCAGCTGGAAACTGTTAGCTTTCGGTGAGGCCATCTTGAGTTCTCAATACCGACCTATCTTGTGCATACAAAGAACATTGGCACAATTTATCAGCTTACCTTGAACTTAGGAACGGACATGTTTAGCCCACCGTACCAGTGGCTCCATTCCACTGTTTTGTTGTTATCTATTACCAACGTAAAATTGATGTTTTTAGTATTGCGGCTGAAAAGATAAAGGCAAAGTGCCGACATCCAAAAGCTATTCTTGTCTTGTCGTATAACTGAAGTCTGACAGAAACTCATAATAAGCTCAACTTTTCCACACGAACACTTGCTACTTTACTTATAGAGATGTGAGGTTTGCGGATGTAGGCCACTCTAAGGGAAGCAGCTGAAAGTGTTTATTGTGTAATGTGGGCTCTGATGGTCCGTAGCCTTTAAAATGAAGTCTTTCATTGAAAAGAAGACTGATGGTTTGAATTGCCTTTCTGCCGTTACCATTTTGTTACGGTTAATCTATCAAGATCCGGCTACAGCTGAGACGATTGCGACTCACCCAGATAACTCCAGACTGCATATTCAGAAAGCTTTCGCACACGAACTGAGATTTTCTCGGTCTGTTCACGTGACCGCTAGCTACTCGGGTCGGTCGATCGGGTCCTAAACAGTTCCGAGGCTTTACTCACCGTCTCCGCTATACTCGCAAGTACCGTTCACTTTTTTACAGACTCTTTCCGTGCCGCAACGGCCCACGTCAAAAATAATCCATTCGTTCCTTCTGAGAGGGAATCTTTAAGAGTAAAACCATATTTCATTGAAACAGCTAGAGTGAACCATGCTATAACCCACGCTGTAGGGGAACACTCATGTTTTTTATTCTTCTTTCCCAGTTAGTCGGTGTTATGCAGGAATCCACGCGGATCCCACTATACCGCACGTCTTTAGGCGCTGTTACGGCCGAGAAGCCTGGCCCGCTCGAGGTTGGCCCAGAATTCGGGACGCTTGCCGGTCCGGCATCAAGACGAGATCTGATTGGTCAACAATCTGGACCCGACAGCCAATAATGGCCCAGTATTGGCCGGATGCTGGTTGCCAATGGGGCATCCAGAACGCGTCAGAAATTCCAGAAAGTTATAACCGCTTACGCTATATATACGAAGCGCTGTACAACTGTTCTTGACTTCGTTTTGGGCGTTAATAGACCTTGTGCACCTTTGGTGGTTGTTTTGACGTGAACGCTAGCTTGGGAGGCTCAGACCGAGAACTAAGCTGAGGAAAATACCGTTACTACAGTCGGATTACACCATTTGTAGTCAGTAGGTAGCCAGAACACCGATTTCCAATTTATTCGGATGTAAGTGGTAGAAACAGATGAACAAGTTGCAAAAAACAAGCGCAACAAATAAAACCAGACGATAATTCGATACAATCCAGTAGAGATATACCAGGACGAATTACTCACATAAATCGTCACAAGTCAAGAGAGTTTTGCCAAAATTTGCAAGATTTTGCGGGTAACATCTTGATCACTTGGCAGAGTCCAGTGACACAGTTATGAAGTTACATATTCTGACCATTGCAGCTCCTGTTCTGGTAAACGAAAATCAAGCTTATTCTCATTCTGAAAGAGGTTGTCCATGCATACAAGGACCGCATCCCAACATAGACGTCATGTGCACACCAGATGCCGTGAAGCGATCAGAAGTACGGAACTGCCAGTTATTTGGTGGGCTGTATTCAATTCCCACATGTCTGTTTTTTGGGTAGGGTTACTTGGTCTGACAATTCATAAATTTTAACACTTTCTTCAATGTCGCATTTCATCAAACACACCACATCCTTCAAGATGCATTCCGGTGTTGGCCCCTTTCAATGGTGAGCTATGTTCATCTGGAAATTAAGTTAATGTTAAAAACAGCATAAGACTGTTTCTAGCGCCGAAAATCCGGAGGCGGAGGTACATTCCATTAATTGTCGTAAGCTAGCCACTAGTCCTTCCACACTCCGCTTTATTCTTTTCTTCACAATAAGGCTTAGAAATAGACTACAGTTGTATGATATATATATATATATATATATATAATATTGTCGCCATCTACAGCACAACACCACTATTCAACACTGATGCATCGCTGCCGTACAATCATTACCTGTTTGAAAACCTTATTTTGAAGAAAAGAATGAAAGCGGATTGGGAAATGATTCAAGGCCAGCCTACCTCGACCATTCGGAGGTGCTTACGCCTCCGGTCAGGCATTCAGGCGATCTGAATGGAAGCTGAAAACACGAAAGCCATTGAAATCGATCAGCAGCCCTATCCCGCGGCATCTCCAACCGTGCACTTGGAGGATCACGCGGATCGAATCCGGGAAGGCGAGTCGCACCGACAGTACCCAGAATTTTCGACCAGATGTTGGGAAACAGTACACTTTGAAGTAAACGGTGGTTTGGTATGTACCGTAGCTCCTGGTGGTGGACAAATGCTTCAATGGAAGTCCTCGTTACAAAACCGAACACCCGTTTTCTAAGTAACTCGTTGAGAAGTCGCTGACTCCAGCATACATGTGCTATGGTTCTGGAAGAATGGTTGTCGAAGTTCAGCTGCTCGAAGCGGTCATGTTCAGCGTCCATACAACAAAACAACTCACACAGCAACCTGATGCACAAATCTCTTGACATTTAGGGACTTACTGCTCTGTCCCACATTAACAAACACGACTAGAGACTTGGGTCTTTCCGCAATGATTGCATCTGTCACACTACAACAGGTACCAACACAGCTTCCAAGATGTGTAAGACACTGCGCGAATTCGATCGCCTCTCCTTGTCCGGAGTCGTGACTGCACTTTATAAGTGGAAAAAGCATTCCAAAGGACAGGATGACTTTGGTTAGTTCATCCAAACAAACACCTGTAACTTCTTCGAAAGCGAGATCGATATTGTCTGCATATAACAGATCGAAAAGGTTTTCGTTGTCCTTATCGGTATCCTTATCGAACACCACCTTGTGTAAGGAAGTTTTTGAGGAGTTCTCCGTATACTCTCCCCTGCCCACAAATCTGAGAATACAAAGAACATATTACATTCAAAAACTTCTAATCCATTGCCAGACAACTAAATAGGGATGTAGAGGACAGTACACTGTGGAGTACTGGTCGTCAATAAGCCTCTGAATAAGTTAGTTTGTCTTGAAGCGTTGAAAAAAGCTATCCAGACAGTCTCAAGCGTACGTGGCGCTACCTGGCTGGGAAGTCCTGACATGCGGGTCAATCGATCGTCACGACCAGGACAGTTACTGAGTCGTCGTTCGATGATGAGTCGGGCACACCAATCACATCGCTCAAGCGTGACTCGTTTGCCCGTTCAGACATGAAAATTCAAATGCGTCCAACGTGCGCTGGTGGAGTAGTGGTGACAACCTCGCCTCGCCTGTCAGGTATCCGGAGTTCAAACCCCGTCAAGGTCATTGGATATGCACTGTTGATCAGCTCAAATAAGAGTGGAACTCGAATCCATTGCTCCCTTCCTTTGGTGTGTGGACTCACCAGAATAATTACACCAGGAAAGGGGGACGATCGCTCAAACGGCAGTGATGTGAGTATGAGCAATAAATATACCGCAAACTCTAAAACAGAAATCAAAGTCATTTTCTTAACGGCACAGCTCCATAGCATCCACATCTTGCAATGCGCGGTTCGTTCACTCACCGCCTACTACGCGAACCACAAAACAAGTTTGTCGGCGCACGCGTAGCCTAACGGCACAGCTCAGTAGCATCCACATCTTGCCATGCGCGGTTCGTTCACTCACCGCCTGCTACGCGAACTACAAAACAAGTTTGTCGGCGCACGCGTAGCACAGCGCGGCGAATCTTTTCCGCTTCTCACTCACCATTACAGGCCACAGTCGTCAATATGTACCGTACCCTGAGGTAAATCTTTTCCTGGGATGATAACACACACTTTTGTATACCCAAAACTCAAGTGGCTCCATCAAGCACACTAAAAACGGCAATCGTCCGTTGTCCGGGCGCATTATTTGAGCTTCCGATAAATTCGACCAAATTTACATCAACCCACGAAGCCAAAATAAGGAGGGAGCAGATGGACTATTGTATTTTATAAGTGGCCAGATCCGACCCCAAGCATCCTGTTCACATTTGTGGAAGGATCGTCCCGACAATTTTTATTACAGCAATACAAAATGGCGCCAGTTGGTTTGATGAAAGTGGTCCAGTTGCATTGTCTCAAAAACGCACATTCCCAAACTGTTGGCAAACCGTTCGGATGTACTGAGTTCCAGAGAAAACCCATGTTCCTGTAGAGAATCAGCAAACCTGGCTTGTTTGGCTAGACTGAACACAACAAATATTTCATGACGAAAAGCGTGAAAACACCATAAACCTGTTGGGTGTGTCTACCACAGTATGATTTCGCATCTGTGATGACCGTAAACATGTTCCAAGCTACAGTTTGTCTGACAGGCGGACCGTTTTGCCCGAAATCATGTTGAGACATGCTGACTTTTACGCAGACCGTGTAAATGTTCCCAGTTTCTGCAATCCAATCATACCATTGGACCGTGTAAATGCTCCCTTGATGCTGTCAGCCAGCAGGTAACCGAAGAGTGAGAAGTGAGACACAGAGACACATTGCTCCCAGTTTCTGCAATCCAATCATACCATTTTGTGATCGGTTCTGTGACGAAATATTCCCGTAATATGGCATTACCAACAGCTCTTTTGGATGTGTAGATTCTCTGCGGGTTAAAAGCGACGAAATACGGCGTAGTCTGGTTAATATGAGCAAAAGGTGACGGCAGCTCTAATCCTGTCCCATCAAGAAATGTTATTCAACATTAGATCATAATGCCATATATTGAAGAAACGTCCCAATGACTGACTAGTTCGCTGCTGTCATAAAAGAGTATACATTCCTTCGGGGCTGATCCCTGTGGATGGTCATCTCCACTTCAGAAGGGCCAGTTTGTTCCCGTCCGAATAAACTTTTCATCTGATTGATGGACCATCTTCGTCACCTCCAAAAGCGACTGGAGCACTCTGACAATCTGGCTCCGCTACTACTCAAATGGCTATGAAGAACCAACTTGTTTAAAAACCTACTTAGGCCGAGTCACCTGTCACACCTTTGAGCATGAAGTATCTGCGATAAAAGGTGCTTTTACGCATCATGATAAATCATGAAGACCGCAGCACAGTAGAGGCTTAGTATTGGTTAGTCTGTCCTTCTGGCGAACAGTTTGGCCGGTACTCCAGATAAATAGTTCGGTTCCTTGAGGGATCCCGTCATAAGAATATGATGAAATGAAGATTGTCCAAAGAGAGGAACTGACAGGCAGACAGGTATAAAAAAAGATAGATAGACAGACAAACAGGCAGATAGATAGATAGATAGATAGATAGAGAGATAGATAGATAGATAGATAGAATGATAGATATGTTGTTAGATATATAGTTGGATAGATAGATAAATAGATATACATTTAGATGGATGGATAGTTAGATACATAGATAGATAGATAGATAGATAGAAAGATAGATAGATAGATAGATAGATAAACAAACTTTAACGCCCCTTCGACATCTTGCTACCCAAAGGAAGCACAAATTCTGAGATAATGCCAGTGTGCTCGGGCCTAATGAGGAGCACTCGAGATGCTGGGGTCGCTTTCATGAAGGCAAACAAAAATAGATTATTCTCATTGTACCAACGTAGGAAAATGTTAAGACTGCTGGTGATCTAGGCTAGATTCATCCATGTATTCTAAGGAAGCACGAGGGCTCGGATACCGCCAGGTTGCTGAAGCCGAGAGAGGAAAAGTCTAGATGCATAGGACAGGTTTGAACCATGAACCTTCCGGTCATTAAGTTTGCGCTCTAAACAATGAGCCATCTCGCCCCCAGATAATGTTAATAACATGGCGATGAGGATCACCTTCCAAACAGCTCCGACTGAAGTCGATTCGGTACGCTTGTCCGGAATAGTCCCCCCAACAGAGACCATTTGTGAAGATTTTCTTGGCACTTAGTTTTCTCGTAGCAATTAAAGCTGAAGGAAAAGGACCTTCAAGCACCTCACAAAAGGAAAAGCATGAAGCAACGCATGATAGCCCACTAATAATCGAGTTTCCGCCGAGGATGTGGCCACCTCTTTTTGCATGCAATACGTAATACTTGGATTGATACTTAAAATCAAACACCAATACTATATTATATATATTGTATATATATATATATATATATATATATATTATATGCGTAACATTATATATACGATCTGTATTTAAGTCATCTGCCATACGCAAATGTGGCGGATACGGTTGGTGACTTCGAGCGGGGACATCCCATTAGAAAGACTCACTTTGCATAGACATCCAGCTGAAGGAGTCTTGTTGGGTTGATTTTTGTATTTCCACACATAAAATGGTAGTGCGAGGCCAAAACGGTAGTCAGATCTCCAGTTGGTTTGAGTGATAATAGTTAGTCGAGCAGATCGAAGCTTAAAGTGTGGGAGTTTCACTAGAGATATTTATCATCACGGAAAAATCAACAATTATTCTATTTCTGACGGAACGATCTGCGATCTGTTTCTTCATTCACTGAACATTACTTTTTGCATTCTTCGAAGTCAATTAAAAAACATAAGAGAACACGAGTGGTGACAGCTTTGAAACAAATAATCTTGGTTAGACATGATTTATTGACTAGAAAATTCGGGTTTGCTAAAAATTGCCAATCTGATTCGGTAGAATTAAATGAAAATATCCACGGAGTGCAGGGTGCGTATGGGCAAACAAAAGTGGGAGCTATGTATTCCTTAATTAAACGTAAAGAAAACCTAGTCACTGAATAAGGATACAATAACGTACATTCGTATATTTTGAAGAAAAAAAGGCTGCGCACTCACAGACACAATGCAATTTACTCCTTGAACTTGTTGTGTAGACAGGCAGTCAGTTGCTAATGAACTTGGTTTTAATAGGAGACTCATCTGAATCCACCTGAATCTCTCAGTTATGATGGCCCACTTCAGCGGAATGTGATGCATCAAATCACCCCATGTTCCAGTGGATACAACGTTCAAGATATTGCAACTGATCACAAGGTTACTGAAAATTCTTCGACAGCCCACGACCAGCTTCATCTCTTTAGGTAGGCGCATTTTCCGAATTTCCGTTAGGCTTATGCATTAGTTGAACCCAAATTGGACAAACTTCGACTGGTACTATCGTTTGCACACGAACTTGTTTCGGACAGGATGTTCAACTGTTAAACTTTATGGGTTTTTTTTACAAAGCGATAAAGGGCATTTCCTGTTAAATCTAAAAACACTGTGCCTCTGAAACCTACTTCCGTTTTGCTTTATTGCCACACGCAATAAAATGAAGAAGCCTGGGAGACAGATTTGCATTGTTGGGACTGTGAGAGGATTCGGCAATCCCAAACGCAGATTTCATCCTGTAAGCGAAGCCAGTCTATGCTGAGAGGCTGAGAAGCACTGTACAGTCGCCTCATTCCCACTGGGACGACTCATCACTAGTGCGCATCTGACGAAATTCCAGGGGGTCTAGAACCCTGACTTTCTGCCAGTTATTTTGTACACTTCATTGTTCGTCCAAGAGCGGCTGGTCGGTAGTGTGCTTGGTCTTCACATAGAAAAGGTATGGCGACACATAACTGGATCACTCCATTCACATCGTATACATAAACAAACGCTGATTACTCGCAGACCTTAGAAATCTTGATTTCCGCAACCTATGTGGGGAGTGTTGAGTTGACGGGAACTTCCGAAACGCTCATAACAAATACACGGATTGACGGTCGAAGTGGGAGTGGTCTGTCGTGAAGTTGACTGGGCTCTTTGGTGTAGGTAATGAAGTTGATTCCTATGGTGAAAAACTAAACCAGCTCACTGAGTGTGCTGTATTCGGAATACTTATTTGCACACCATAAAAGATATTTGGTTAAAGGATCAGCGCGGTTAACCATCTACGAATATTCCAGAGTTTCACATGGCCTATAAAAGTTTTTGCCAACGAAGCCAATATAACAGCAAACCTACCAGAAATAGTTGAACGAAGATTGCCAAATACAGTAGACTAGAGAAAAATTGCGGCAGTTTGGAGAATTAATATGCACTTCCTAGATGTGCTCTCCGCGACCCCGACCAAAAGTTAATGTTGTATAAGTTATTCCAGGTAGTTCTGCTATTCTAGGTGTCTAGTGATCCCTGCAGTTCGCCATGAGAACGAAGGAGCGAAAATTATCTGCCAAGGGGGACGACAAATATCCAAAGGAAACATTGCGAGTTTAAGATAGTTAAAATTTCAGTTCCGATGAGGGACTCGTGGACGTCAAAACATTCCGAATGCAACGGCCTATGAAGGGTTAAGAAGATCCATATCTGTCCTCGTCTTGTGCGTTTACATCTAATCGCTTATAATGGAAAACTTTAAGCTGAAAACGTTTGCGCAAAAGTGTTGCAAGCAGTCAGCTTGCGCTCATTGAAGGAAAACGTATTCAACATGAATAATGAACCATAGAAAGGAAAAAAATATTCGAAGAACGAACAACTCTTGAGGTAATAAAAACACCTGTTGTTCTTTTCGGTAACTTACATTATAAATCAGAAATATGGAGGAAGCCTGTCGAAATCTACCTAAAGGTTGTACATCAGCCGACCAAAAGAATCCCAACGTCAGTTTAACAAAATACCCCATCAATCACGCACCGTTTCCAGGTCAGTTGAAACCGAGTTGACACGAAGACAGCTGGTTTGCAATGTGTGGGACTAACCGTGCGTGATGACCAAAACAAGTACCGTTCTTTCTGTCGCATGAATATTGAAAACCGACTCCATTTTTGGTCAAACAACTTCCTAGACAGCTACTTTGCCATTTCTAAATCTAATTGTTTACCTCCTTCGAAATCGTAAACTGAACAGAGTGAAAAATTACCCGATCTGTGCAAGTGCGATATGCCATGTGGCCAGTATCGCTAAACCGTACCTTTACACATCTGGTCATCTCATGCATATGGCTAAGCAAAATGACGATAGGCATGTCTAACATGTTCCGTTGTCACACCACGATTCCAGATAGGATCACTACAGTAGAAAAAATTCGTCGATTCAAGTACCTGCATTCCTTCACCATGTGAAATGTCTCTTGAACAGATTGTTCCCAACGCACTGGGTTGGAAAGCTACAACATTGGATCACTACACACAAACAAGCCCAAACATCGAGTTTGCCGACAAGTTGATTACTCGTGACTCAGAATCTATGCCGTTGTACAATTTCAAACTTTGAAAGGTGATCAAAATTCCGAATGAAGGCTTGTTTCGACCAATCCACCTGGTACACTCGACTCTCTCATATGGAGCACATTAAAACGTGAAATTTGATTTAATACTTGCACATTCACACACACACACACACATCATACGGAACGTTCTGCGCGACGAGGCGAATGGCGGATACAGATGAGCGAAACAAGTTGGAGGTCAGAATTACATCAGCGGAGTAAGTAAGTGAATGAAGCAATTATCATGAGGACAAGTTAGATTCAATAATGCTAACCATAATAATTGTCTACCGAAATCGAGCACTTCATTGCATGTGGAACATATTGCTCCCCAACCACCTCAAACTGAAGTAACCTGGACGACGAGGGTGCGTCTCATTTTACCCTAAATAGCTATATGTTTCCTACCTTGATGTGATTGGTGAACAGTCTGTACCATTCGGTACATCCTGTGCATCCTATGCGTTTTACTCCTCCCGACCCTGTCAATCTCGGGCTGAATTTAGAACTGCCTTGTCCATTTACCTCGAATCAAATGGGCTAAAACGCACTGCTGCGGTTCGCGCTGCATGGATCTTATCCAAAACCCCGAAACAAATCCAGTTTCCTAGTGCCTCGCAAATCAGTTGAACGCTGATATTCCCCTGTACTCGATAACTGGCCTCATGACCCCTGAGTTGAACCTACTAGGATGAAGGAATAGTCGACTTCGTGTAGTCTAACATTCTCTTAGCGCTCATTCGTCTCCTAATTCAGTTTCCAGAATGTACCAGCTGCTCGTCAACAAGCTCACCTATGACTTGCACAAAACATCAAAAGCTGAAATGTTCTGAATTGGTAACAGGCTGAAATCCATTCGATAGACAGGTTTCACCGTTCTTCAACTCTGTGCCTGTTACACACACGAATAAGGGAAAACAACGCGGCCGTCAGAAGACATGACCCCATTTTTGATATCCATACACGAGAACCAGGGAGGCCACAATTCAACCTGGAAAACGCAAAACGTTGGGCACACGGAGACACCAAACACGGAAGGGAATTTCCAGAAGCATGATATTTCATGGTGGACTTGATCAACCGATGCATTGGCTGAATACAGTTTACGCACCACTACGTGCAAAGGACCAACATCTCAATCGGACTAATCAAGGAGAATCGAATAATGGATTCACAAACAAGGGGACAAGGAACGCCTTGGATTCAGATCAATAAACGTCACAAGCCGGAACTCGGAAGGGTCAAGAACAGCGGTCACTCCAGCATCGACCAGAGCACGCGGGCAAGGGATGCCACTGGCCCTACTCTCTGGTTTTTGCCTCCGGTCCCATTCCGCGAGGCTTAAACGGACTAAAGTGCATTCACCTTAGTCCAAAACGAAATAGCATACGGCACCAATAGCTCTTTTGAGAACTTGAGGCGCCCAGCGCAGTTAGCTAGAGCGATGCGGTGCATACCGAGTGCGCAATCATAAAATTTGCACCAGCCATTACTACAGTGTGCGTCCAATGGTGAGGCTCACGGAGATCGATGAACTGTGAACCAATATGCGCCATCACCGAAAACGCCTGTGGTACTAATCGATCCGCTCACACTGGACATTGTTGAAAAATGCGTAATAAACTCTCCGTTCAGTACCCTCATTTATTAAACAAAAACGTGGCAAATTTTCAGCGGCATCATTTGTTTATTTTGGTCGATATAACTTCCAAAGACTGGGGTAAATTCCACCCGTCTCTTCATCAAAAAATACTTTTTTACAGGCGTGTTTGGACCGAATTTGCGTCAAGTTGTGAGCATTCCTCATGTAAGATTGTACTAACAATTGTTTAGCTGAAACAGACTTTCAGTGCTTAGCTGCCACGCCATCCGAAGGAAGTACGATCACTGGGATACTACCAGGTTGCTTAGACCTATGCAGGAGCAGTCGAAATGTCGAGGTTGGAAGCATGGTCTACGGGTCTGTAAGCTGGTATCTTAACCATTGTGCTGTCTTGAACTCATTCATGATGTATCATCGAACACCACTCACGCAAGACCAGCTAAAAGAGGTTTTGTTGAAATTCATGGAGCGCACGGTACCTGCATACAAGCAGCGAAGGCATTTCCCATCTCAGTATCTTCTTATTTAGATGACTCTGTAAAGACAGTGCGAATTGGAAACTGCATTTTGCAAGTGACTGGTTTCTCCGTTCTTGGGGCTCATCAGGTAGGCCCAGTCCCAGGATTTCTGTCAGTTTCAACCCAACTTGCACAACATTAGTGAAACACACATACTTGCACACCAGTCTGGTTTTCACAGGGGACCGAACTGAATTTCTCGTTTATGAGTTACTTCTGTTTGACGGAAAACTGCGCATTTTGAGGCTGCAAGCCTGCGTACTGCATCATCCAACCTCAATAGGTTAAATGAAGCATTTCACTGGCACTCATCACTTATCAGGTAAATGGATTGTTTTAACTCTTCGTTATTGAAGGCGCCTCTTCTGACACATTATAGATTCACGATACTTTTTCTATGGTCAGGTTGACTGACCACCATGATCGTCGAAATTCGTCGTTTGGATGTTTTTCGCAGTCTAGATCAAACTGACAAGCGCCTTCCAGGGCAAAAACTTTGGCTTTTTCTTGAAATGAACTAGTTCAGCCGTGTGGTCAGAAATTTCTGTGAAATTTTTCATTGGAAAAGCCACTGAAGTGTAAAATATTTTTGATTAGATGTTAGAAGAAGACGGTTTGTAAGCGAATTCGGGACGGGTGAACTCGAATTCAGATGTTCACGGGTCATCTGACAGTCTCTGTATAAAGCATGGCTCTGGTGTTTCCCAAGCCTTGCATCATAAGTTACCTTGAATTTATTACTTGAAATTAGACAGGGTGTAAAAGAAACCGGATAACGATAGAAGAGGAAGTGGATTTGTGTAGAACTGTGCCGTTTTGAGCGTTTGTGTCAATAAGAGCGATCCTTGACACATAAGTAAACCGTAGCCGGACATAAAAAGTCACTGGTAGGAATTCGGAAAGCAAATTTCAACTAGAAAGCAAACAGTGTCCGAACAAGTCATAGGAATCAGGAAAATGTGACGTATGATCCAAGTCTTCTTTCATGAAGAATGGTATAATCAAAAACAAGACTCATGAAGGTCAGTAAATGAGGCACCGCATATAGCATAACGATTTTGAATGCCGAATAAATGAAAACTTGGCGACTAGGGTTGGTGGTGTAATGATGGTACTTGGAAACGTCCGAAAACTTATTCGAGGCCTTCTACATTGGTAGAGCCATTAGCCAGCCAGTCTGAAGAAGGAGAAGAACCTGTTACTGGCTCAAAGCTAGATGTATATCTGACCATGTGGACATCGCGCATCTTTTCTCCTGGAAGATCACTTAAGCCCGTTCAACTATCCATCGCGTGATTTGAGACGGAAACGGATGATGAATGTACCGATGACAGGAGAGATTCACTTTGCTACAGCAAGCTATCGAAGTGTTTCCAGGATCCCTTAGGAGTAGTTTCCTTTATGACTGTATTGTAGACTTTCGTATCGAATTCCTCGTTTTTATATTCCGGATGGTCACACCTAGGCTTGACTCAAGGTTTCGTATGGGAAACATCAGCAAGCTTTCTACCACCAAGTCATCCATTGTTGTCAAACTAGTCTAGTTTTGCCTGTGAGGAATGATTGAACAGTCATTTTGCTACGAAACGTAGTTCACACAAATCCGTTACCTATTTGATAAGCACTACCATTCACGGGCAGTATTTACTTGAGTTGACTCATTCCAGACAACCATGTGCTTCTGCAGACAATCAGAAACTGTGGGATTGCAGGGTTTTAAATTGAAGACTCAACTACCCAGAGTTGATGAATTTGTCATAGGAGAGTCCAACAACATAGGAGAGGCCCAAGAAAATTCAATGGAGAACGTTTTCCAAAAACGCTGGGTGCATATTAGGAACTGCGACGTATGCAC
Organism: Opisthorchis viverrini; assembly: GCF_000715545.1. NCBI lineage: Eukaryota > Metazoa > Platyhelminthes > Trematoda > Opisthorchiida > Opisthorchiidae > Opisthorchis > Opisthorchis viverrini. The sequence continues at coordinate 375,787 of NW_008751781.1, forward strand.
ACGCAGGCTGAGGCATTCTAGACAAGAATCCTATTCATAGGCCCTGTTCGAGTCGAACAAATTTCACGTTTTAATGTGCTCCATATAGCTTTTCTTACGAGCGCTTCGTGCTTTCAGGGAGCTTGTTTCAGGGACATTGAAACATTAGGAGAATTCTGGGCAGCTTGAAATTGATCATGCCTCTAGCCTAGTGAGTTCATAAGACTAGTTATTATGGGGGAATATCAGTATACAACTGATTGGCAAAGCATTAGGAAGCGGAGAGGTTTTAGGGATTGGCCTGATATATCAGGGCGTGGCAGTGCACAATTTGAGTGGATCAGCCTGGTCTGTATGTCAGCCATAAATAATCTGGTTTAGGAGCATTTCGCACCTTCCGGGAACTAGTTTCCGGGACGCTCCATATGTGTAGAGTGCTCGATTCCGGTGGACTTTTGTTATGAGTAGCACATTACCACCAAGACTTGGGTTGTTCTCAATCTGGCCTAGTATCTTCTTGTGAGGATGGAGTGCATTCTTGACCATGGATGGAAGGCCGTCCACACAAATCCTTTGTCCATTTGTTAGTTGCAATTAGTCGTTGGATAATAGTTAGTGGATTTAACTCATTCCAGACAACCATGTAGCTCGGCAAACAATGAGAAATTGTTGGATTGTTGGATTAAAGACTCAACTACCCAGAGTTGATGCTTCCAACATATGAAAATTGAGGCCCAACACTATTATCATTATCATCATCACCATCATCATCATCATCATCATCATCACCATCATTGTCAGCTGTAATAACCGCGTACTCGTCGTACAGTGGTTGTAGCTGCCGCAGTTTCGTTCACTGATGTTTTT
>NW_008751781.1:376883-392960 GCF_000715545.1 Opisthorchis viverrini
CACATGGTTGGGCGAAAAGAGCCCTTCGAGGAAGTCGGTCGACTGGCATACGCAGCACGTGGCCAAGCCAACGCAACCTGTGCAGTGTGATCAGTTCATCTATCGAGGGTGAGTTATTTCTCCCGAATACCATTCGACGTACTTCAGCATTGCTGATCCGGTGTTCCCACCAGATTCGGGCAATGCTCCGAAGACATCGATGGTCGAACACTGAAAGTTTTTGGCGTCCTCGGCGCGCAGCGGCCAGGTTTCTGATCCATATAGCAATATGGAGCGCACCAACACTATCAAGTGGATCGCCTTTTCCAAAAGAATTGGATGTATATGAGTAACCGCGACGTATGCACACGGTGACACACTAGGCGTGATTTCTATTCATAGACCCTGGTCAGGCCAAGCAAAGTATGACTCCACATAAATATCCGTGAGGTTATAAAGTTCATCGCATGACAACGTTGAGGGTGCCAGGTGGGTTGACCAAGTCAAACAAATTGCGGTTGTCACTTTGGGATTTGGTGTGGTCGATAATGGGCAAGACCACTTCAGCATCGACAAAGCAGAGTGAGCATCTAATCTATATTGTTACCGCCAACCACGTTATTCGGTCGATTCGAATGAAACTGAGCATTCATGATCAGTTGGTTTGTTTTTTCCAGCACGGCTGCCCAATCCCAACCGATATAAACATCCAGTCGTGGCTGTTGTGAGTACAGATCAGTAAGATTCCACCCAGAATTTAAAAGATCCGCTCCCGCTTCCATGATATAGGCGTCTTCGTTTTGTTGCCGTCTGACAGACGCTCCTATTTCACGACCTTCATCTGAGTATTATTCAGCCGCATTGAGCCAATGCAGTTTTACCGGTGTCTTGTTTACTGTCTCCATATTTCTTTGCTGCTCGAATGCGAACATCCTGTGTGTAAGACACTCAGAAATCAAATATTTGAGCCTCATTCTAGTGTTTGCACTTCCATGATGAGAATCGATCGATATATCGTGCATAGCAGCGAAGCCGTTTAGTTTCAAGTTCCTGACACGATCAGCTAACCCTGCTGCTAAATTCACACTTCCCTCATGTGTAGTTTTGTTTGTATTTGGGGTTTGTTTTTCGTATAGAAGGCCTACCTTTTATCTATACGTGATATCACTGAGACCGACTTCCTATCACCTGAAGCTGTCATCATTATTCTTAATCATCCTAAGTTTAGTCTCGCAACTACCCCTCCTTCTTTTGAACATAGGAATTCCTTCAGTCGCCCTTGAAATGGAGTACCTGCATTTCATCCTTTTGTTCTGCCACGTATCACTGGAATGTAGCAGAATCCAGTCTCCCGAGTTTCACTTTGACGTACTCACTGCTGCCTCAGCAGCAAGTAATCGCCGAATTCAATTCTACCAACATCCTACATGACCTCGGGGAGTAAAGGGCTTTGGGTACTCCACTCCATCCACGAGATGACTCAATGGTTAGACCACGAATTTACTCACTGGATGGTCCGTGGCCCGAAACCCACCTCTGCCTCTCGACTTGCCCTGTCTAGGCTTGGGCAACCTGGTAGTATCCCAACTCTTGTGCTTCCTTCGAGTGGCATGGAAGTTAGGCACCGAAGCAGTACTACAGTTGAACAGTGGTTCCATTCGATACGCATGCATTCTTATTACCACCGTTGAGTGGCGCACTGAGTTGTCAAGAACAAGTCCTCTCTGAGAATAGTGAAATGTTGTGTATGTCGCCGAGTATTCACCAACGGTCATATTCTTGATCATTTTGGCACACGTGATAAACTTAACCTAAAAGAATGGGAGAAAAAACGAAGCGGATTCCATCAACGCAACAAATGTGCACTCTGTCCGATCTGAACGCTTTGTAATGAGCGAGATTCAGAATATTGATCATATCTGAATAGCGTATGGTCCACAGTCGACCAACTTGTCGACAAACTCGATGTTTGGGCTTGTTTGTGTGTAGTGATCCAATGTTGTAGCTTTCCAACCCAGTGCGTTGGGAACAATCTGTTCAAGAGACATTTCACATGGTGAAGGAATGCAGGTACTTGAATCGACGAATTTTTCCTACTGTATTGATCCTATCCAGAAACGGAACATGTTCGACATGCCTATCGTCATTTTGCTTAGCCATATGCATGAGATGACCAGATGTGTAAGGGTACGTTTTAGCGATACTGGCCACATGGCATATCGCACTTGCACAGATCGGGTAATTTTTCACTCTGTTCAGTTTACGATTTCGAAGGAGGTAAACAATTAGATTTAGAAATGGCAAAGTAGCTGTCTAGGAAGTTGTTTGACCAAAAATGGAGTCGGTTTTCAATATTCATGCGACAGAAAGAACGGTACTTGTTTTGGTCATCACGCACGGTTAGTCCCACACATTGCAAACCAGCTGTCTTCGTGTCAACTCGGTTTCAACTGACCTGGAAACGGTGCGTGATTGATGGGGTATTTTGTTAAACTGACGTTGGGATTCTTTTGGTCGGCTGATGTACAACCTTTAGGTAGATTTCGACAGGCTTCCTTCATATTTCTGATTTATTATGTAAGTTAACGATATGAACATCAAATGTTTTGTTTTGTTCTTCGAATTTTTTTTGCTTTCCATGGTTCATTATTTATGTTAAATACATTTCTCAGTACGTTTCCCTTCAATGAGCGCAAGCTGACTGTTGCCAAGACTTTTGCATATATGCGATGAGCTGGTAACCCTAATAAAACGAGGAGGGTTCCAATCGCATCTAGTTCTTCGTAGGCAACCTTTAGGACTAATTCGACTTTCATGAGATCATCATTTGAACTAACATTTCAGTTGTCCAGCACTTGCAATGTTTCGAATGAAAACTTCAGGAATGTGGATTTGGTTCACTGTCCTCGTGGCGGGTTAGGTTTCGAGGAATATTTCTCAGGGGGAATTATGAGAATGGGCATAGACCAAGAAATGTAGAATTACGCGCGAAATCTCCGAATGTTACTGAATAGTTTAGGGCGCAGATTCATCAAGATAGAGCCTCACTTCTCAGTCTACTGAGTTTTATGAAGATCTCCGGATGAACGACATTCAGTGAAACAACCCAGTTATTTTGACACGTTATATCCACTACGCATTACGAATCAGGTTCCACTCACCCAGTGGAAACATTACTGAAGTTTATTTTTATTGATTGTTTAATGAATCTTGAATGAAGAATGTCTGAGTACTTGGATATGATCCCCTGTTCTAGGAAACAAATTCATTACTTACCATAGTATCTAGTAAACTTTAATGTGTAACTTGGCCGTCAATCCGTGGAGTTATTGTGATCGCCATCGTATTTTCTATAGACCCGTTTTCTAACCACCCTCGCATATGTTACGGAAATCAGGATTTTAAAATTCCTCATGATTCACAGGGTGGAATGCAATGCATAGTTTCTAATTCTGTCAAACTTAAATGTTGTCAACATTCGAAAGCCAAACTTGTTGAAATATCACCACAACAAATACAGCGCTCAACCTCGTGATTGTGGATTGCACTTTCTCGTCGCAAGGCTATTGTATCTCAACCATATTATTGAGTGAGTGAAATTAAACATTCGTTGTACTAAAAAATTACACCTCACCTCACCCACGTTTATCAGGTACTAAAAGACAAATTAACCAACAGAGTGGGATCATGTGTGCAGTACAAACTGAACAGATTTGCAGTAATTTGCTCCGGTCAATACAAACAAGTGTCAAGTAACTTCCGGGTTCGATGAAATCGCCTACGCAAGAGCTGTACGGGGGAAACAGCATTCTGTGTCAGCATTCAAATGAGTTTTCCGTATTTACATAGACAATAATCATTTTGTTAGTTCACAATTACTCGTTATTTTACAAGGCACAAGACCTATTTATAAAGTAACTGTCCAAATGTCCCAGCCACGGTAAAATGACTTTTGGGCAAAAAAAAGAAACAATAGTGAAAAAAATCTGTCTGGTTTGGGGTAAATAAATGTAGGTAACGTTTATACATCACAGGCATTTTTCTAGATGCACGCGGCGATATGTGACTTTATGAAGAACATGGCGATTCACGTCAGAGACTGAGAAAGACATGTGCCTAACTGTTGTTTATACCAAATTAAGCGTTATTTCCGATCACAAAATCCTCCCGAAAGAAGTCCTGAGATGCATGTTTACTTCTGCCCGTGGTAAGTGCATTCGGTATGATTTTATTGAAAGGTTATCAATCTCAAGGTTGCTGAAATCACTTCGACAGCGGACGACCGAGCCTCACCAGGTGAGTACAGACCCTGGATTTCCCTAAGGGTCTGAATGAGCCCAAATTATACGCGATTGGCGAAATACACTCGTTTGCAAACTAATTCGTTTCTACTGCCTCACTAATTATAATGTTAGAAGATTTAGTAATTTAGTAATCTCACGAACGAGAGATTCAGCTGGGTTCCAGGTGAGTCTCTCGAAAGAACCAAATTAGTTTGCAACTGAGTGTATATTCACTAATTTCGTGCAATTTGGTTTCAAGTAGAACATGAGGCTGACGGAAACATGGGGACTGCGCCTACCTGATGAGCCTCAAAAAGGGCAAAACTGTTCGTGGGCTTTCGACGGATTTTCAGCAACCTTATGAGTAGTATATTACAAATATATAGTTATTTCATTCTTATCAAGAATCATCAGCATCTGACGAAATTCAGAGACTTTTAAACTTCCTGGAAAGTGGTTAAATACTTCGTCGTTCGGTCCCGGACGGATAAACAGCGGTGTGATTAGCTCTCACTTTGACCGAATATAGCGCCACTCGCCATCCACCAATCAGGTAATCCTAATCGCGTGTTGACTGGCTCCTCGACATTCGACTGCCTATGTTGTGCATTCATTCTTTCCCTGGGCAACTGTTTTAGTTCTACTCTTGACGTGTACCAGTCACCTAGCAATGGATAAAAAATTTTTAATGAGAAGCAGTTTGGCAACAGAAGCTGGAATCAGTTCAGTCCGGGAATGGAATTTAGAATAGTGAAAGTTGATGATACTTGTTGCTCTATGTACAGGGAAGCATATTGCCATGTGGTATTTTTAGAGACCAGATAGAATAATTTGATACCTGTTGTGACTGCAAACCAGCAAAAGATGGTGTACTCCAGCTTCGGCAAAAGAGACAGATCCAGCTATGGCCTATCTTGGGCTTAATAGTTACGTCTTGTTGCTAGCTATTAAACGAAACCTCGTAATCTGCGCATGTGTAGTTGATGAAACGTGTTTTTCAGCTTCTGACTAGTAAAAATCGACGCGCGACTTTCTCGTTGGAACAAAACAATCGGGTATCGATGGGATTAACTAAGCTTGCGCACTTTTACATAGGTTTGTCAAACAGTTGATGAATTTTTCAGCTTCTGACTAGTAAAAATCGACGCGCGACTTTCTCGTTGGAACAAAACAATCGGGTATCGATGGGATTAACTAAGCTTGCGCACTTTTACATAGGTTTGTCAAACAAAGGCCATGAACGACGAAAACACGTAAGCGAGGAACTAGGAGAAGAGCAGAAATCAATGCAAGGGTAAAACGGGACTGGAGGCTTGTAGTCACTGAGGTTTAGAGCATATCGGGTGGGTTTGAAGTATGAAGTGGAAGACATTTTGAATGAGTACTCTTATGGGAATTTTCGGAATCTGGATTCCGATCCGTCTTTTCAAGTGTTCCATGGACTTTATATAAGTCAAATTGAATTCACCAAGACCAACTTTGATAAACGTGTGAGAGTCTAAAAGATCTCGGCTGCCCCTCGGGCCAGTACTCCTCTACTATGGTCAGTGACTTACGATGCCAAAGGATGATGGTGGGTGGTCTGTGATACCAGTTTCAACAGGGTAGTCCACGTAAGCTCTTGTAGTTATTCCATCAAAGTTTGAGCCGGAAATTTCATTGTTTGTTAGAATGGCCGCGTAAGGATCAGTTACACGCACATACTTTGTTTGTCGGGGAGGATTGACATCTCGCCTTTGTTTGCTCTTGTTTGCTGTTGTTGCTGTTCGTTTGCTCTTGCTGTCATCTATATAAAGGTAGCATCAATTGGCTAGACAGACGACCGTTTTAATATTTGGGATAATCAGAGTTTCTTCTGTTGTGAAACGGTCTGGAGAATGAATATCTAGAGGCATAGTACGCATAGAGGACGGCTCCTTATCTAAGAAGCTGTTTGAGTCCTGGCCTGATGTGCTGAATTTAGCGGACGGGATGTTCCTTTTGCTTGCGAGAAAAACAACTGTGAAAAATAGACCAATGATGGGAATGAAACTTCCCCAGGGCTTAAATTAGGTCTAGATTTTCATTGTCTTTGAATTCTAACGAGATGCGCGTCGCCAAAGTAATTCTGTTAAGCTCGTGAAAGGAGGGTGTATCCAGTAGTGGGCTGTCGAAGATTCTTTTCAGTAGCGTGCTATGTATATCCTGAAAGGTTTGTTCAATTCTTGTTTCGAATGCACTAGACTTACAGTTTTGAACTCCCTCGGTAATGCGCGTTTTTTACAGTTAATGGCACAATCGTGATTGATCGGCTAGCTACCGACCTGTTCGATGGACTGCTGGCAGTCGGCTCACAGATTCCTCATTATCAATCGAAGAAAAGGCATCACCAACTCCGGACGGTTTAATGACCCATGCGAATCGGGGACAACGCAGATAAATAAACGTCAGATAAATAAAATCTCGTAAAATTGAACAGCGAATGGTTCAAATGCCTGTCAAATGGGTGAACACCGGCATCATGATACCTGGTCATGACAAGATCAGAGTTCGGATAGATTGATTTTGACAGCACAGTACCGGATAACGTGGGCACTGGGACTGTGTCGATTGCTGTCAATTAATGCCTTTGGTTCGATACCAGCAGACTACACGGCTCTCTGCACGTGATCGCAAATGGTTCGCGTGAGTGGATCCTGTTGCCAATGTCAAACGATATGTGACGCGACGGAACTTTTGACACTGCTACTGGGCCTACCGTTATTCGGGCATGCAAAGAGTTCGCGCATGATCTTGCCAAGTTAGACTGTTGGACGTCTAACATTCTGTTTTACAAAAGCACACACAGCCATACTTTGGGTGCGAACCAGACCTTGAGGTTGAAACCAACCAGTAGTTTTGCAGCAAACCAAAGTCATATGGTTGCTGCTGGAAAGCTCCTTGTATGACGGTTGACTCCAACCCTAACCGGTCGACAACTGATATTATAACAGTGTTCGTTACGGCTGATCTAACAAGTCCTGGAGCCACGTGCATCCTGGATGACCATTTGCTCTCAGCGCACTAACCATATGCTTCATCTCAGCTTCACGTGTATTGCCAGGGCAGATCCATCCAGGTCGGTTCGGTAAGGAGTTTACCAGAGTTCCTTTTTCTCTCGGTGGCACAAAGCCACTGAAGATCGTGTATTGCCCACGCCGTGTAGGCCTCTTCTATAAGCATTCCTTTGATGAACCTGCTGGTGACCCGCTTAGAGTAAGGTCTGAGGAGCGAAACGAATCGTTTGTTTCTATTTGGAAGTCAAATGAGTGGCGTAATACGCTTGGTTAAAGTCTTCCGAGAATACAATTGTTACCAATGTATCATCAATAGAAATGTTTGCTTTTAATTTTGTCATTCAGTAGACCAAAAATGTAACTTAACAGAGGACCAAGCAGAGGTCACAACAAAGCCGGCGATTCCTCAATGAATTGTTGGATTCGATTGGAACCGTACATTAAACACACAACGTGGACTTGTCGATTCATGTAGACAGTGGGTTTGATGAATCATTGTCCTCACACGTGACTGGAAGGTTTGCAAAGAGAGATGCAACGTAGAAAGAAACTACGAAATTTCTACGCACACTAAAGTTTCTTGTCAGTTTAATGAATTCACACCTCTTTCCAGAAACTTCTGTGCATGAGAGTTGATTTACGTGTGTCGAAATCTTCACTAATCATAGTGCTATTGCATGTTTCGTACAATTTGGATTCAATTAGAACATAAAGTCGGCCGGGAAGCCGTGGGTAGCGCTTACCTGATGATCCCCAAAAAAGCCAAAACGGTCACGGGCTATCGAAGAGATTTCAGCAATTTTGTGAGTAGCGTTCAATCAAGCAATCTACTGCGCGCTGCTAGTGTCTACCGAAGAGTCGAATAACAATGACTCATTTTATCCGCATGAACTACTCAATTTTGCCTTCTTTAACTCTAAGGAATGCAGCTCGCCCCAACCCTGATAGGATTATTCGAGGCTTAGAACTCCGTAAACCACTTCATTTTACTTCGCCGACTCAGGCCGGTAATTTTAAGCAAACCCGAATAAACCATGCTGAATCACGATTATTTGCCTCGAAGCTGTCTCCATTCGTGTCCTACGCAAATATGTTATTCGCTGAACGATGGATCAGATCACTGATCGTTCTGTCAGAAATAGAATAATTGTAGACTTCCGTGATGATAAGTATCTGTAAGGTAATTCTCACACTCTGTGTTTTGACTAGCTTGACTAACTATCAGCACTCGGACAGTTGGCACCCCAACAACACGATTTTATGTGTAACGTGCACAGTAATGATACTCCTTTAACTGGATGTTAAATGGCCCCTTCTAAAGGGATTTTCTCATTTGGGGTACTGGCCCAATCGGCAGTTTTTCTCTACGGCATCAGAATTAACCACTGATAATTTTTACAATACGGTACATACTTATAATTTTTGTGCTTTATATTTTACGTATATTTTTATATATAATTCCGCTTTCAAAACTTGCTGGATAATATTACGTGTAAAGCCCACACCTTTGTACATTTTTAGCCCTTCTTTAAACCATCAGTAGTGTGAGTCTAACGAATTTTCAGATCGCTTCGAATAAGTAACTCTACACAACTTTGTCTAATTGATCGATCATGAAATGTAGTTGCTATAGTGCCAGGCATTACCCGGCCACGCAGTTCATGTAATGTCATCTGGTTTTGATTGGATCGTGGAGGTCTGAGAGTACGCAAACAAAAGTTTAGCTGACTTTTTAATCGTTTACCCTTCAGATTGGCTCATCCGCATGTGCACCTGAGTATGTCTAGCTAGTTTTATCTTCCCCTGTAGGTTTCTGTTAAGAATCTTCCCGAAATTTTACCTTTTTGTTGTGGTGGGTATCTCCTGACATTGTATTCACACCACTCTAGTGTGAGCATTCTTATGGATTAGTCCGTAGCTGTCTGCGTTCAGCTTTCTCACACTAAAGCTAGTGGAACATTAGGCTCTCATAGCTCTTACACTGGTCTCGCTTGGCATTGACTGTGCTGTCTATATGAAACAAAAACTCAAGACTCAAACAGACCGGTTGTTTTGACTGCCCCATCATCCTCCACTCGACTCCGACTGCACGCTCTGTCAACCTAGAGTCTGCTGCAGTAGGATGTGCAGGGGTTGGCTTTGCCCAGGAGAAACGATCCTTGCTAAAGTGGATACCTGTTGATAGTCGCCTCTGTGCAGTTCATCTGGCGACATCTGTGAAGGAGTCTCATAAGCTGGAATTTGCTCATCCGGAGTCGCTTCCCCCATCGTTCTCCAGGGCCGGGTTAGGTGTGGGAAAATAAGTTGGCAATTGAGACCGGCAGATCCGGATGTTAGGAGAACTTAGCAGAATTGTATTCTGGGATCTCTTCCATCAACTCCACTACTAGATGTGAATTCACGCTGTAAAGAAATCACCACCTGTTTCCGCAGCACTGGGACTTTTGCCTGCGGCATGTCTTTCCCAAGCACTAGCTATCGGACGGAACAATGGCACTGCTTTAAACTCAGAGTGCACAAATGGCTGTGTTTTTCGAATTGTGCGCAACTTTTGTTCAAGTAAAATATGGAGTTGGTGGAAACTTGTGGAATACGTTCACATGCTTGACCCGAAGAGGAAACACGAAGCCAGTCGTGGGTTGGCCAAGAGTTTTCAGCAACCTTATGAATAGATTCCGTCATAAAAATACGGACATGGAACTTATTGTTAACTGGTTGTAGGCGACCTAGGGGGCGCTCAGTATTTCCCACCTTTGCCAGGTGGATATGCCCCCCACCGGGGTAAAGCTCAATGCTGTTTGTAGGTGTGTTCTTGAGCAAGGAGTAATGTGTTGGCCAACGAAGACAAATGAAGCGACATTAAGTAACAGTGCTGTGTAATGGAACGCCTTTCTACAATTATATTAAATTTGCACTACTCTTACCAAACATCACCTTCTCTCTCACTAGTATCTTCCAATCTTCAGGGTGATGAGTTTTATTTGCCATTGAGCGTGATTCGTTTCAGATAGCAGCTATCAGTCTCCTATTGGATAACAGACATTCATGACCCAAAGTTTGGGTATTTCATGCAATTTCAGAACCATAAGGTAAACAAAGCGTAGTAGCCACCTCTGAACTCTCCGCTGTGACCAGAACATCGGATAAAATAATATCATGCATATACATTTGTAATGTACTACTCATAAGGTTGCTGAAAATCCATCGACAGCCCACGACCGGTTTCGCCCTTCTTGGGGCTTATCAGATAGACGCAGTCCCCGGGTCTCCGTCAACCTTATGCTCTACTTGAAACCAAATTGTTCTCAGTTGCCTGAGAGCATCATAAACGAGAGATTCAGCTGGGTTCCAGGTGAGTCTCTCGAAAGAACCAAATTAGTTTGCAGATGAGTGTATATTCGCTAATATCATGCATACTTTAAACCGAAAATGGCCATTTTCACAAAATATTGATCTACGAACTTTACATGACTTCACCGCCAAATAAGAGACAAGTCGTAGCGGGGCACACGTCCTAGTCATCAGGCCGCCGTCAACTACAGATGGTTAGTGGACAACACCAACCTAAATAAAACAACGGGGATAAATAACAGGCAAGTCGACTTTAGACGAATCGAGATTTGAAGAGTTTTTATCATCACAATCTTGGCATGCTCTCATCCGCACTTGAAATTCACAAAATAATTGGTTCACCCATTAAGATGTTAATCTGTCCGGTTCTAGAGAATTTTCGATTTCATGTAGGTGGTCGGGGGACTTGTAAAAGTTGCGTCTACGCCTCTCCTTTGAATAGTTCTCCTCCTGTTTTGATGAAACTTTTTACTGGGCTCACACCATAGACGGGATGCACTTGACTCGATTTTTGCATTCAGAGGAGCATATCAGCAGCGCTGTGGCGTGTCTCGACCCCCAGACACTTGGTGTTACCACCGGCATACTAGCCTATCTCGAATGTATGACGTCTGGGGGTACGAATCCAGGCAGAACCAAAGACTAGTGATGGGCGAAAGGCGAATCCAGTATTTGATGGCTTTGGAGGGCACTCACCAAATTCATTGAGCCGACAACGACTGTTACAATGTGAGTGTCAGTCGTTAAATTTCACTTAAAACAACAAGAGAACTGGCCCGCTTTTGACTGTTAGCGGAAATGCGACAGTTTAAAAAATATTTTTTATCGCTGATTTTTATGACTGACAGCATTTTATCATTGCCTTTGTTCTGGTCGGAAGGCAAAACACGCACAGCTCTCCTAGGCTTCGAGTGGTTGGCCCTACAGATACTCCGCTGACTGATGCGTGATAGCCTATTGTCAATTACAAATCATAAAAGGGCCGCCGAATAGGAGAGATTTATCAAATCGGTTCGGTCCCAACTGTCTAACGTTTGATTTTTAAGTTAACATCGTTTTGTATAATTTATTCTATCGTGACTCTAATGTCTCTGAATATTCAGAATCTCCTGACTTCTTTCGGGAGGAGCGTTTGGTTCCAAATAGAGTCTCCCGTAAATCTGATACTACTGATAAACCCAACATGCTCAAAGGTCAACACAATAATGCAGTCGTATTTGAGCGGAACAGAGCAAATATGAAGTCTTGAATCATTGCAGATAAAGTGGAACAAATCCTACCGGGAAATTTTGAAAGAACGCCACTCATAAGTTTGTGAGTAGCGTTTCCCGAAGAAGGTATACTGTGATATCTCGATTATCACACAAAGCGGCCTTTGTGCAGCATACTTAGTTAACAAATCACATGAACAAGCGATTGAGCTTGGATTTATTTGGGTACTAATGAGTTTATTCCGTGAACTAGTTGATCTGTTTACGAAATTTAAAACAGCTATTTCTATTCATAAGTCTGAATGATGCAGTAAAACATGGAGTTCGGTAGAGGCAAGCTCTTCACATTTGCCCATCATTTCCGACGCTAATAAATGAAAAAATGGCTTTATGAGAGATCACAAAAGTGCATAAAGGTTGGTTCCAGATGAGGCAGGTTAGCCGACTTGACAAAAAATTCAAGTCAGCCTAGGTGCCACATCAAGTTGCTTTTAAATACACAACGAATGCTCAGGACCCCAAAGTGCCAAGCAAAACTCAAAACATCTCAGCTTCAGTAGTGAAATGCAGTAAAAGGCTGTGGTAAGGACATTCTTGTGGGTTCATTTGTTTTGCTCCATTTCACACCTTTCGCAGAGTGCAACAGCAGTGTAAGAGCCTCACCAGGGATAATTCACTGGATCTGCAGAACGACCTTCTAACAAGTTTCAGCTACATACTCCAGCTCAACTCGGGCTGCTGTGTAGTGAACGCACTGGTGGTCACTCAATGGCGGCTTATACACCACTCCTCCGAAGTACATGCGAGTTTCCGGCAGCTGCAACTACCTAAGAAGCCTGATGACTAAGTGCCTTCAAAGAGCAGAAAATTTGCTGCTACGTTTTGCAGCGCAAATGAACGTGACTCTCACTTTTTTATAAGGGAAACTACTCACAAAGTTGCTGTAAACTCTTTCGCAGCCCACGACCGGTTTATCTCTTCTTAGGGCTCATCAGGTAAGCGCGGTCCCCGAGTTTCTGTCAACCTTATGTTCTACTTGAACCTAAATTGGTCTGTTTTCGAGAAGTACACTCATTCGCAAATCAACTTGGTTTTCACGAGAGACTCAACTGAATCTCTCGTTTATGATATTCTACAACTAAATGTGCTGCACACAGACCGCCTCATGATTCAGTTGGCACGATATTCGAGAAATCGCAGTATATTTTCATAAAGGAACTACTCACAAAGTTGTTGAGAGATTCACTTGAGTATCTCATGAAAACCAAATTGATTTGCAAATGAGTGTATTTGTAACTCTCTTCTTTATAGTGGGCACAGCTCTGTCTTTATCAGTGTTCTCAGTTGAGTCATGCATTAACACCAGTAAGTGCTGAATCTAAAGTGGTGCGTTACTGATAATCGAGTTGAATCCGGCAAGTTTCGAGCATCCGTGGCACCATCTGACTAGGGTGTCCTGGCAGTTGGGTTAATTGATCCATGGAACCAGGACAGTTAGTGGGTCGTCGTTCGAGTTGTCGGACCGATCCGTCAATCCGTCAAACCGCTGAAACGGGAACACATTCAGACATGTCCAGACTTGAAAATTCAGATGCGTCCACCGTATTCTTGTGGAGTAGTGGTAATACCCCGCAAGAGGGCAACTCGAGTTCGTTCATTCCCCCTTTGGACTTACCAGAATAATTTTTCAGGTTCAGTCGACAGCGATGTCAAAGAGTCCTGAAACCACCTATCGCTCTTTATGTAGTGGCGTTTTAAAGAAAGTGAATAGCACAATTAGTGCGAAGGTCACCATTGCAATTCACCTGCATCCACTTTGGTTCATGTAAACTGATCCAGGATTAGTTGAAATCCACCAACCCATTTTACCTCAAGGAAGGATCCAGAAAAGGCCGAAGGAAATGTTTTTTTCTTCTGTAAATGGGTTATCTTAGCCTGCTTCCAGCAGGCTTCGGTTTGAAGATTCGTGCTACGTAACACGAAATTGTTGGCAGCACCTCACTGAGCATTTCCCTGATCCTACGTCTGGTCTGTGGTAGGTTGATCACCTGAAAAGAGATAAAGGGAGCCAGTTTCCTGTAGATTCTTTGGCACAATTCTCGTCAACCTCGAAAGACCTTTCTGTAGATTCTGGATCCGTGGATATGATTATTCTAGTAGAAGGACGCTGAAACATAACTAATAAACGATTGACTAAAATGTATGGACGTAACACACTACTCATGAGGTTGCTGCACTATGGATTGCGCCTACCTGATGAGCTCGAAGAAGGGTGAAACTGGTCGTGGGCTATCCCAGAGTTTTCAGAAAACTTATGAATAGTGCATCACGTCTGCACAATGTACCGCGATGTCTCGAATTTCGTTCCATCTAAAACATGGGACGGCTTGGTGCGGCACATTCAGTTGCTTAACAAAACCACAGACGAGAGATACAGCTGGGTTTCATGTGAATCTCTTGTCAGAAACCAAATTGGTATGCAAATAAGCGTATTTCGCCGTATTTTGTTGAGTGTCACACAGAATCTACGGTTCACTGCTGTTCCCCAAAGGAGACCAGAAGTACCCTAGTCAGGAAGTAATTTAAAAGCAATTAATATATCTGAGGATCATGCTCAACTAATTGCTCAACTAAGTCCATGTATTTCGAATATTCTAATGGAATATCTACCTTTTCAGGTGTTTTCTGACCAATCACCCATGTCCAGATTTTCTTCAGAGCTAGTCGTTCACTGATAGCTGCGCAGCTATAAACTTAGAATTATCTAGATACTTTCGGATGTTCTGGATTGAGGTTTCATCCTATAAGTGGGGCCGGTCTGTAGTGAAAAGTCAAGAAGCACTGTACAGCTGTTTCATCCCTGTGGGAATCGTCAGAAATGCTCATCTCTCAAAGCTTCATGGAGTTTCGAATCCGTCACTTCCCATTTGTTAGTATGAAAAACCCAAACATTTGGTTTAGAGCGGCAGATCAAAAGTGTCATTAGCCTCCACTCGGACAAGACATAGATTCACTTATCGTGTAAAGCTATTCTTCCTAACAGTGAGACTTCCATCTGAGAATCCGGTATCCGTGTAGCCAACCACGCGATGTGCATTCCTTGATTAAAAAGTGAGTGACGTTGTATTCTGTCCTAGTGAGAGTTAACCAAACAACGAACAACTGTGTTGAAACTACTCATGAAAAGTCAGAAGCACTGTACAGCTGTTTCATCCCTGTGGGAATCGTCAGAAATGCTCATCTCTCAAAGCTTCATGGAGTTTCGAATCCGTCACTTCCCATTTGTTAGTATGAAAAACCCAAACATTTGGTTTAGAGCGGCAGATCAAAAGTGTCATTAGCCTCCACTCGGACAAGACATAGATTCACTTATCGTGTAAAGCTATTCTTCCTAACAGTGAGACTTCCATCTGAGAATCCGGTATCCGTGTAGCCAACCACGCGATGTGCATTCCTTGATTAAAAAGTGAGTGACGTTGTATTCTGTCCTAGTGAGAGTTAACCAAACAACGAACAACTGTGTTGAAACTACTCACCGAGAGGTCGTAGGTTCGAAAATCTAGGGAGTTTTGTGAGATGCGTACCCCGATGGCCCCTAATAGGGAACAAACAATGTTGTGCAGTGCTTCTCGGTTATCAGCATAGGTTGCCTTCACTTGCATGTGGAAATCTTCATAGAAAATTACCAGATCGCCTCACACTACCATCATTTTCGTACATATCTGGTTTTCTTATTCTGGCTTGACAGCTGTTGTATTCGTTATATTCGTCTTTAGCAATCAAATTTGCAGCCGTTCGACAACACTTTAGCACAGTTGTGATGCATTCGGGTACACAGATTCGACAGGAACGTCTGGCGAACGTCTGCCTGGTGGCCTACGGATTGAGAATTACATTAACAAAAAATCTGAAAACCTACGAAGAGGTATGCAAGTGAGCATAAATTCTGCGAAACATTTGATCCACCCCTTCTTTTTTTCACACGGTACGCCAGTGACAACAGAATTGTTCGAGAACAACACTGTGAGAATTAAGTTTCGTACGTATAGGTATGCAAGGAGCATAAATTCTGCGAAACATTTGATCCACCCCTTCTTTTTTTCACACGGTACGCCAGTGACAACAGAATTGTTCGAGAAAAACACTGTGAGAATTAAGTTTCGTACGTATATCGGTATAACCAGACAAACTAGAAATCCAGAATTCAGCGAAGCGTAA
>NW_008751781.1:394099-400589 GCF_000715545.1 Opisthorchis viverrini
CCCCTGTCTAGGCTTGGGCAACCTGGCAGTATCCCAGCCCTCGTGCTCCCTTCGGGTGGCATGGCATCTAGGCACCGGAAGGGTGCTACAGCTGAACGCTTTTTTTTCTTTTTGAATATCTGGAATGGTTTCGTCCACAAGACTCGCATTTCCCGAATTTTTGAGCCATCGGATTAGGGTTACGATCTGTGAAGTGACGTGTTGATGGATTTGAGGCACGAGAATCTGTTCGAGGTTTGAATTTGTTGTTCGTCCGCATCCTTGAATTATTTCTTTTAGAATAATTTAACAAGGCTGCTTCCTCAGTCTTCGTCACATGCTTCACATCTTCATACTGCTCACATATTTTCCGAATAGTTTGAAATTTCTGATCCGGACAGAGTAACAGCTTCTGCTGTAATTCGGGCAGTTGAATGCCAGCAATGAGTCTATCACGCAGCTGGTCTTCCAATTGGGCACCATAGTCACATTTGGCTGCCTGTGTCTGCAGCTGTAACACGAAATCACGGACCGACTGAGAATGAGAGCGGGTTAACATATTGAACTTAGCTCTTTCGGCTGCTACGAAGTTAATCGGTTTGAAGAACCTTTTTCTTCAATGCAGTGTAAGAAATATCGATTGGAGATTCAGGATATACTAACTTTTTGATCAACGTATACGCATCCTTGCCAACGAAATGTAGGAAATATGCAGTGAGTTTCTTATCATCCATATCGGATATTGTGAGGCACCACATGTCGAACCGTTCCAAATAATCCTCTACGTCACGCGCAGTTGAATTAACATGTAATGGTTCCATTTCAACAGGCATGATGAATCGTTACAATCGCGACGCCAGAATGTGAGAATTAGGTTTCGTACGTATATCGGTATAACCAGATGAACTAGAAATCCAGAATTCAGCAAAGCGTAATAACCAGCACGTATGTATTCGAATTGGCGAATATGTACAGCATATGGAATATTAAAACAAGAGAATAATGAATAGGGCAACGAATAGAGTATCAGTCATGTTCATCACAAACGCGTAAAAACAGGTAACAAGTTAGGCAGAGTATTGTACATGGTGCCGTATCAGCTGGATACCTCCTTTACCAAGTTCTTTATTGAACGAAGTGTATCACGAAATAGAAATGAAGCTAGAACTAAGTGGATTCCACTCCGAAAACTAAATTAGTGTGCAAATATGTATTTTATGAAGTGCTATAGACTTGCGTTTCATAATTTTGACGGATAGTCGTTGGTTTATCCTACCCGGCGAGCTACAAAAGGAAGAAACAGGTCATGAGCTATCAAAGACGTCCGTAACCCTATGAATAGTTCGGTTAACTCTTCTGTCAACAACAAACCACGATAAAAATAATTGTTTTTAGCCTTCGAGTTGCAAGTATTTGTCGTGAGTTAGAATGATTTATTCGTCACAGGTGTGGTCATGAGAGAATTCACTGTATTATTTTTTGAAAAAACATTGGCCAGGAAGGATGTGCTATTGGAACTGATGAACTTCGCACCGACTTGGTCATCTTGACGTTGTTGACGACTGCACCAAATTCACTATAGGAAGTTTCCCATTGAGTTTTATACATAAACATTTCATAACGAATCATGCAATTTTCAATTCATTTTGCTCTATTCTACGGTAATCATTGAGCACTGTTCGAAACCACAATGGTTTGTTTGTGTTGACACGAAATCCACTTTAGAGAGAATCAGCACTTCCGTAAACAGTACACTAGCAATTAGGTCAACAATACTCGCTTTCCGTGATTGCAAAAGCACACATTTCTCTGACGGGCTATTAGATCTGCCACTCGAAAATCACTCCCGGTCCCCATGCTTCTCTTCCAGTTGCTGTTCAACCTCTCATTAATGAGTGGTCAGGGAAAATCGATTTTGCGAAAGGATACGTTCGCCGCACTATTGAAAATCAAATAACACACTAGGATGTTTGTGATCACGGAAATCATCAGGATGTTCTCTACTGTCAGCACGGTCAGGTTCCTGAAAATAGTGCGAAACCGCAGTAGGGAAGCCGTCAACCATCCGGATCGGAAAAGCCATCTGCTAATTGGATGCTTAAGCAGTTCGCCGGTTCGGCAACGGCCGACGATGATGTGTTCACGCCTTCCACTAAAGCACGGCCGATGATGATGAGTGTTCACCCAACGCCGATTGGACAGCCAAGATTCAAGGTCAAAAGTGTGCTTCACATACCGCAATGCTACTTGTAATTTTTGCTCTCAAATGTTGTTGTTTGTTTGTTGTTGCTGTTGTTTTCCTTTTTCCGATACTAAGGCACTGGAGCAGAGACAGCATTTAGTTACAACACCTACTTTTCGGGGAGATAGCATTGAAAATGGCCGTATACTTCGCATGCCATCATTAGGATCATGTGGATGTAAGGAGCAATAAACAATATCTTGCTTCCTCACTTCCTATGACAACACTGAGAAGTTTCCCTAGGATCCTCCTGGAAGACCTCACATAGACTACTCTGGCGTATGCTACGGACCATCGCCAATCACACCAGGCTATTTTCGATTAAAAACAGGCGGAATAGCCATTACAGATGAATTCCTTTCACTCTGACAAAACGAAAATGAAAATTAATTTGTTCACAAAAACAACTTCGGCGTGAGCACTTTTCACGTCATTCTGGTGGGTGGTGATGAAAATTTTGTTTGGCTTCCCTTAGGGATATTTAAAATACGTTTACAGATGGAATGCCTGCGGCAGCAGCATGTTTTCATACATGAACTGGCGATAATGCATAGCCAAGTGATTGAAACACCATCTTTGTGGTTCAAGAGATCTGTTCTGATCTGCTCTTCTGTAGAGAATGCACCAAAATCGGTGAATACCACCTGACAGGTCCTGGAACTCGTTCTGTCCATAGTCTATCTTCCAGCTGTTTTGCCATCTAGCCAAACTCAGATATGAACCGCAAGACTAATCAAGCCTACTCAGATATCACTCAGAACGTTGAAGCGGCTAGAACAGAGAACCATACACCGTGAACAAACCTGGAATGAAGAATAATATATCTCATCTTATAGCTTTTTTCTCCTAATCAAATAACGGATATTACAGCATGCTTGAGCGTTAGACCAGTCAGAATCTGGTCTGACAGCAGGCTGCTAACCAGAGAAAAATCACCGGTGGATGTCTTTAATCAGAACGGATGACTACTCCGCTTTAACGTAAAAACGTCGGCAACACCATGCTTAAGAGTGGTTTCATTTAGGAATAAAGTGGTTCTTTTCTTTCGAAAGAGCTAACCATAAGGCTTCTGAACTTTTCGACAGCCCGGGACCTAACAAGCGGATAGATTTCCGGAGTTTCCGTTAACCTTATGTTCTAATTGACCCCTATCTGAAAGCCAAGAGCTCGGCTTTCGGTTAAATCTAACACGAACGGAGAGGAGCGAAAGAAGTCTCCCCCTACGACAGAGATATCCTGCTCTGTTTCGGATATTAAACTTTCGTGTTCATACTGAGCAGGAAGCAAAACAATCAAGTCCTAAGTATTGGAAATTGTGACATACTATATTATCACTACTACACTACTACTATACTGAAAATTATCTGACTGACCGCGAATGAAAAAGCGGAACATACTGCTCACTATGTTATGCCTGACACTAACCAATCAATCGTTAACCTTTGCGCTGTAGACATTGTACAGTACACTGCCCACATCCTGCTTTTCTCTGTTAATAATGACCTCCTATATATGCGTGTATACGGTGTTGTAAAATACCTGGGGAGATCGCACCCAGAAAAACATACAAGCTTTCCACCACGTTATTCAAATGATTTATTTATTTTCTTATTAAATAGGAGCAACGGGTACTCGATCGCAAACGTGTGATGCGCATCTTTACCGACCAAGCCAGGTTGAAGAACATCCTTCATGATATGACTGACATGAATCATCTAGGTTAATGACACCGCTGAACGTGACAGTCTCAGTTGACATTGTACTGTTGTCTGTCAGTACCGGAACTAACAATCCTCTACTCTGTGCACAGAGGGAGCATTTTAAAAACTGTCCCCTGAACATTGGCGCCCAAATCATGTGAGATTTCGTTTGGGGAAATGAGTCCAGCGGTGAGAGTTACATTAGCAAACCGAAAGAACTTTCCCAAAGGCATTTGAGTACCGCCACCATTCAAGCGGCTACAATCCATTGGACATGATATTAGAAATCTGATTTGCATAGAGTATTTGAATAGTGAACATTTTCAGGCGTCCCCTTGAACTTTCCTGGACATTTTTTTGTTAAATATAGCGAAAATGAACAAATAATGCAAAGGCGTTCCAAGTTTTCCGTGGCAACCTTCCATCAGAAGCGATGAGTGTGCCTTGACAAACGGCCGAATACTATTCAAATGCTTCATCAATAGCAAACATCGTCAGACTAGTACGCTAAAAAGACTGTTGAGCAGCTTTTGAGCAAAGTGTTACTTTTCGTAGTCAGTGAGGCTCCCCCAAGAGTTTCCTCGACACATGTTGAGATTCGAGAACCGAGTTACAGCATTCTGCATCTCACGAAGCTCGAGGAATATTGAATTATTTGTGGTCTGGATATACTGATCTGGTCCCTGTTTGCGGATTGGCTTCTTGCATAGAACGAAGCAGAAAGACACCTGCGCACAATAAATAGTTTCACATGCGGTTTGCGCCAATCCGTATATTCATCCATCCATCCGACCGCCTGTACGCACTGTACATCCGAGGGAATTTGGTAGGAGGGAGGGATAGTTCTGAAAACATCAGCACACCCAAATGGTGACCCACAATGTTCAAGTGAGCAGTTGAGATATACGATGTTTGCGGCAGGTAATGTTGGGTGGACTACACCACTCACCAGTTGTACAAGGGCACATGCATATGGTCAGACAGTACTGGTTGTAAATCTGTTCGATTTGTGCACGGATGGTCACAGACAATCACATCAAGTACGGTGGTCAACTAGACACACTGGAACATCCCACGTGTTGAGGTGGGTAATATCTGTTATTGTGTAGTTGCATGTATATTAGAGAATGGTCAAGACAATCACATCAAGTACGGTGGTCAACTAGACACACTGGAACATCCCACGTGTTGAGGTGGGTAATATCTGTTATTGTGTAGTTGCATGTATATTAGTAAACTAAATCTACATACCAGCATAAAAATCAAAACAATCCAATGGAATATAATGCAGTAAACACAATGCAACACGATTTTACGCTAGAGACACCAGTGAGTGCACACGGACAACCTGAAAATCTCAACCACGAGCATTTAGCGACCAAACACTGTAGGTTCAAATGGTGGTACTCCCCAAGACTAAAGCGATGGATGCCTACCGCCTAAAACATTCGAGAGGTGTGTACATATCAAATGTCCTGTATCTGTGTACAGTAATCAGACAATGAACCAGTAAGCATTCGCATTTCATCAGACAAACTGTATAAGTCCTGATGATCGTTTCTGCTTGGCCTACGATAAACCTAACAGTTCACCCTAGATGGTAGCCTGTCTTGCTAAAGCAGGAAAAATTCAGTTCATTTTAGAGCAAAGTGATTGTCTCGACTACAGAAACCACGTATTCTTTGTACCAAGAATGTGTCGGGAAGGTCGGAGTCCTAGAAACAACCAGAAAATTTGCGACTTATCTGGAGCCACCGAGGGTGCTGTATCTCTTCTCTCCTGGAAATTGGCTGCTTTTGACGGAAATCGTACACTGACTCGCGACAGGCAAAGAATGTCGTTTTAAACTTTGTCTGTGGAAGGTCAGTTCTTTTATGAAATCACTAATTAACTAAGACTGAGGAGTAGTGTTGTTGAAAGACAAGAATATATTCTCCAGCTGCCTGTCTACCTGCTCCAGGTTGCAATAACAGCTAGCCATGGCAATTGTATTTGAGCTGCTACACTCTTAGCCTCAGCAGGATAGTTGAACAACACTTCATTTTGACAGTCGATAAGACCAGGGTGTAGTTAGGCCTTTTGAGCCTGTCAGACTTCAATTTTGGGTAGTTAGCAGCAAACAGGATACTGCTTTGGTGATATATCGGTGTGAGAATGGGATGAACCCCACAGCTAAATGTGTTAGTAAGCTGATTCAAGGTGACTGGTACCTTTCAGTTAGCCTATCATCAGCTATAGCTGTAACGTCAGTCTGATCTGATCGGTAAAACCAATTTTAACCGATATTCCGCTGGAACTCGATGGATTGTTCTATAACGATTTGAACAGGAAAAAGAGTGGGAACACATTCTGTGTTTCTCTGACCCAAATTAAGAGATGAATTCAGCTTTCATCCTTAATGATGCGAAATTGAGAGAAATAGTTAGATGAATAAAAAAAATAATTGTATTTACCCAACGGTTCACTGTTGAATTCGATAGAACCGTAAGTTTGACAACCATCCTTCCAAACTGAACAGCTTAAGGGTCCAATCCCACCTTTCCAACCGTCGCCCTACAGTATCTCCTTG
>NW_008751781.1:400777-433864 GCF_000715545.1 Opisthorchis viverrini
TAGTTAGATGATAAAAAAAATAATTGTACTTACCCAACGGTTCACCGTTGAATTCGATAGAACCGTAAGTTTGACAACCATCCTTCCAAACTGAACAGCTTAAGGGTCCAATCCCACCTTTCCAACCGTCGCCCTACAGTATCTCCTTGTTTGTTGTCCAGAATGGATGGTAAATATCCCGACTCTAGGAGTTTCCAGGATAGGAGAACATCTTTTCGGACAAGAGTGATACGAGCGTGAATTCTACAGATCAAGCGATTGACCGAACAAGGACCGTTACTGGTCATCCGGGTGACTGTTCACATCACTCAAACGTTAAAAACGTTTGCCCCTTTTGCCGCGATTAATTCAGATGTACCCAGTATGCGCTGGCGGAGTGGTGCTGACATGACGCCTGGTTTCTGGAGTTCAAACTCCCGCACAGCCAGGGATGTGTATTAATGATGAACTTTAACAAGAGCGCAACTCTAGTCCAGTGCTTTCCCCTTTTGATGTGGACTTAACATGTTGTCGATTATTAGTATTATTATGACGATGATGTTGATGGTGATTTGGACTCACCAAGAGGACGGGACAACAACTGTTCAAATGGGAGTGATGGAATAGTGAATTCTACAAACCCCGCAACCCGTTTTTGTATACGTTAACGATCACAGCTCACGTAGGCCCGCTTCAATGATGACGTAAGGTTCAGGATTTTCTCGAGAATTCTGTTCATACAGAATTGTAAACAGTATGACATTTATGATTTAGCGTCAGGTTGCTAAGGCAACAGACCACTGTGTTTGGAACTAGGAAGTCTCCATCCGAAAATGCACGCAAGCAGTTTTAACATGCAAACTAGATATAAATCTATCAATTGAACCGACATGCATTCAAGGAAAATCCCTGCAAAATACTCTAACGAAAAATGACACCGAAATTAATCTTTACTTTAAAACACTTTAGTTTTTATGAAATGTCCTGGAATTTACACTGATGTGAGCAATGCTTTAGCTCAAACAATTTGAGTTCCATGTGGTACAGGTTTCCGCTCAGCAGGGCACCGACAGATTTCACACGATTCAGCCAATAGGGATTCTCCCAGTTTCCAGAGCAATTCAATCGATAAAACAAGGCTGTGCATTGTTAAGCGGAATTCGTGATTAAATGGGATTTGTACCGCATGACGGACGCACTCACGAGCTCTATGTGTTTGCTGCAATTCAGGATTCAGTTTATCAAATGTGTAACACCGTAGCTTCATGACATTTATTGTCATGTTTCCACCTGTTGGATGATAAGCAACAATTGCTGATCCAAATAACGGATAAAAACAATTCGTTGGACAAATTATCAATTGCTATTTCAATCCGAGATGGCCCTTTTTGGAAGATGACAAACAAGCGATTACTGCCGCCTTGGCAAGAATCATACGGGATAACGATATTTACTCCTTTTTTCTTGGGGTTCTTCTTCAAACGTTCAAGCAAGATTGGATCAATGATCTTGGATGGTTAAATCAATATTCATTCATTCATTTTTAAGGTGGCAATTGTGAGTGAAGCATCGACGCAGTTTTTTTTTGAACCTCACACATTGAACCAAGTGCCATCAAATATACGTTGAAAGTTATCTGAGGTTTCATCAAAATAGAGTGGTTGAACGCCTAGACCTCCACTCCTCACTAATCACTGACCTAATCACTCGGGACATCTTAGTGGTTTTGCGCACGAGCTAAATGATGCAAGCTCAGTGGTTCAAACCCACCATTGCGAATAATCTTGTCTAGGCACAAGTGACCTGGCCTTATCTCAGCTCTTATTCTTCCGTCGAGTAGCATGCTGGCTAGGCATCGAAAAAGTGTTCTTCATTATCATCATCCTCATCCTCATCATCATCATCATCATCATCATCATCATCATCATCATCATCATCGGCGACAATAATCACATCATCGTCGGGAGCATGTCATCAGTGTTTGACAAGAACGCCACTGACTCCGATTAGCAACAATATCTCGCAGCGTCTCCAACAAGGCGCAATGGAGATCACGCGGTCCCCATCCTGGAATGTGACTTGCAAACACAGCTCCCGGACTTTTAGTAATCTCCCTCATGTCCCTCTACCAGGTCAAGGGTTGACCACCTCTCAGCTTCCGTCACTCCGAATCTGGCACGGAAAATAGCACTCTTTTCGGCAAACGATGATGCGGCCTGCGCAATACATGGCCTAACCAACGCAGCTTCTGGTTCTGGATACATTCGGAAGTTCCCGTTGCAAAACCGAAAACTCGCTTTCCAATTTTACCGTTACTGATTCGCTGACACCACCCCACACGAGCTATGGAACTGAGAGAACAATCGTCGAACACCTGAACATGTCTCAGTTCTACTGCTTGAAAAGGTCAAGTCTCACAGCCAGTCAAACAGCCCCCACTGTAGTCTGATACACACGTCCCTTAAGATTCAGGAATACATCACTCTGACGCCATAGCTGTCTCAAATTAGCAAGCGCGACCGTAGCCTTGAAGATTCGTGTCACACTACAATCGGAGCTAATACAATTTCTAAGATACACAGAGGCTCAACAACTTCGACTTTCTCTCCCTTGGCTTGTTCAGTGACTGCATCTCCAGAAGCAAGACCTTTACATTTTCTGGGTTCAGTGCGCATGTCATAGGACGATATGACTTTGGTCAGTTCACCCAAAAACATTTGCGTCTTCTCCTCTCCAGCCGAACCACTATTATTATTATTATCATTATCATTATTACTATCAACATTAGGGCTATTGATAAGTTAATAACGACCGCATCGGTGGATCCAATCCCCTTAAACTTTGAATGATTAATCGGAGCAGTTACCACAGTTCTTAAGACGACTTGTTTGCTGTTGTGCAGATGACACATTACTCGTTCGCAAATATTTTCACTTTGATCCAGCACTTCTAGGTTTTGCAGTTCTACAAGAAGCGAAGCTCGTTTTTTTTGCTTGAAAGTGTGATAATTGTGTTGGGAGAATAAAAGGACGCTATCTTGACGTCAAGATTCTATTTAGACCGATCAATCAACCAAGCAGTCGATCAGTCATCTAACCAGCCGATCATTCACTAAATGTGGTTCTGTGTCTGAGATGAATATCGTGGTTTATTTTTATTGACTGGAGATAATATTGTTCGGTTTACTCCTGCGAAGGTGCACCAGAGGACAACTAATATGATATGCGTATTCAGAAACTGTGTTACAATATAGGTTCTTGACTGGAAAATCAGAGGTAAACAGGCGAGCTAAACATTAAATTATCCCTTGAAGCAGTGTACACCCACAGAGTACACATTTAGACATCCTAATAGTGACATTTAGTTGGCTAGGACGTACAGGGGAACCAGGTAAGTTTCATTTCCGATATATGTGACTAGGTCAGTACCCATTATCCTTGCGGTAACAGAGCATATATCCAATCAGTCAGGTATGCTCATGATCTGATGAGCCAGTTCACCTTGGTTTGGTGATCAGTTGATGTAAACCTGTACCTCAAGCTTAATGTGAACCTTCAACGAACGCTTATAGGCTGTACCCTCCAGTATTACTCGAGTTGGGCTTACCAGAGCAGCAGGTGCGCTTAGGAGAAGCGGCAGGTAGAAGGCGAGATCATTTGGCAAAACCAAAAGAATAACACGGGCGTAGGATTGGGGCAAAAGATTTCCAAGATGAGTCTTTAATTTTAAATGGAGATTTCGTCTTGTAAGCAGTGCGGATCTCACGAAATTCCAGGAGTTCCCGACCCGCAACCTCCCAAACGGTAGTTTGCACATTCAACAGTCTGGCCTTGGTTGACTGATCAGTACTGTATATATGTCTAGATGGCTCTCTTATCTCTGATCGACTGAATGGGTCGGGCGTAGATTCCAAGATTCTCTTCGAAGTACACCTTACTTGCATGTTGGTATTTTCAGCTAAACGTGACAAGGTCAGTATTAGTGCACAGGTGAGGATAGCCATAATTCAAATCAGAAGGTGAATGTGCACTAATAAAAGCTTTTAGTATTACTGTGACACGTATAAAAATAAATACAGTGCGAAAATGGGAGCAAGTCAAAAAGGGAACTTATCGGATGCGAGAGTCTCTTGGTGGAAGTCCGGACGGCGGGAACGTGTTTTTCTCCGCAGTTAAACTGCTACACGTACTCCATGGTTGACCGTGGACTTGTTGAGAGGGTCCAGTGAACGGCTGAGTTGAACAATCAAGTATGTGGGTGACTGGGTCGCTGCAGTCAGCACGTCAGCATGTAGAATGCCATCCCCGTGAAAATGCTCCCCTGAAGGTAAACAAATCTGAGTAAAAACACATCCTACAGACTTCTTGAAAATTGTTTTTTTTTAAACTTTCACATTGTGGTTGGTTCTTCTGATCTAGTGTGTCCAACGAAAAAGGACCTCAGACAGCTGACAGGTTTCCATTTGGCCTTCATATATACTGTACTACTATTGTCTTGAACTGACTAGCTTGCTGTAATCGTCATATCTACCGAGCTAATGTGAGATTAGTGCCCACGAGATTTCCTGATGCGGGTTTGATGGTGTTACTTTCAAGTTACATTTTTGGTGACAAATAGGATCCTTAGCAGTAGGTTTTATTACTAAGGCGCAAACTGTTTTAGTAGGTGTGACGTAACTAGTTACAGACTCTCACTTCCGCTTTGGCAGTTACATGTTTCAGATGCAGCATCAACTCTGGCGGTTGTGTGACAAACGAAGCCAAATCAAGGATATCAAAGGTGGGAATTGCGCTGCTGATTTGTGCTTCTTGGGGTATCAAAAAGATCCAGGTAACTCGCATATCAGGCGAGATGGCCCAAGTGGTCAGAGCGCGAATTTACCGACCGGAAGGTCCGTGGTTCGAATCCGACCTCCGCCACTCGACTTCCCCTGTCCAGGCTTGGACAACCTGACAGTATCCCAGCCCTCGTGCTTCCTTCGAGTGGCATGGCAGCAAGGCACCGAAAGGGTGCTACAGCTGAACGCATATCAGGCTACAGTGCAGCCTGTAGTGTGATATGGTCGCAAATCTTAGCCACTCCGGAGGGAGGTTCTGAGTCATGGGTCATGTCTTACCCATGCTGTGGTACCACCCACCGTAAAGGGTGCTTTTTCCGTACCTAATAATAAGTGGCGGAAATCTGGAGGTGGACAGAATTCGACATGGCGGAAGGTAAGAAACGTTTGCATGCGTTGGTGGTGTTCGTCTTCCAGGTTGAAAGCCAGGTGATCTTCCCTGTACGAGACTAGAGACAGTGACCCAGACGGCAGCTAATCGATGTTAGTGGTGTTCATGCTGTTAGTTACTATGCAGCTTGTCTGACGGAGTGTTTGAATTTTTGCGGTGTGCCAGCCCTATGTCCCTCTCCCTCTCCCATCCCTTTCATCTTCGCATTACAGAGTTTTTGTGAAATATGTCAACCTGGTTTTAGGGTAGTGTAACACCAGTGTTCTCCTCTGTTGTTGGTGTCACTGGTGATAAAGATTCATCAGTTAAGGGAGTCTGGACGATGCGAACGTGTTATTTGCAAAGTAACCCACACAAGTAGTCTATCATTGCGAATCACGTGTGGAGTTCATGTGCACAATGTGACCCAGAACAGGAACTTCTGTATAACTCAAGTGATGAAGCGCACACCAGATAAGTGTAATATCGCCGGTTTGATTACTGAGGTTTCCGCCGATGACTTTTGTGCTCAAGCTTCTCATGTGTAAATAGAAAACATTGCAGACGGATTTCAAAATAACGTGTAAATCGGTGTGCACAACCTTCTACCTTCAATTTAGCTGATCGCAGGCAGATAGCCTATTTACTTGCTATTTTTTTCAGTTAAGAACCTGTCTGCCATACCAATATTAAGTGAGGACATTCGGATGAAAAAGCGAGACAAAATCCTTGTATAAGTTGATGCATTTAGAAGTCTTGTTTCTCCGCTTACTCCCATTAGCACTTGTTGAATTTCCAGAAGCAAATAAGTCCTGTAGTTCTTCGACCTCACGCCTACAAAATCGTGCTTCGGGACGCGTGGAGTTTTTGAGGAAATCTCAATAAGGTCGAATGTACGATTGCTTAATTATCCTGCACTATTCCTTGTGACTTTTTCTGACCGCTCAGTTAACCCTAAAATTATTCAACAGATATAGACGCGACAGAATACATAGAAGGTTGCTAAAAACAATTCGGTAGCGCACGACTGGTTTTAACCTTCATATTTGAGAGCATCAGGTGGGCATTCAGGTGGGCGTTCAGGTAGAACATGAAGTTGATGGACACTCTAGGATTGCGCCTACCTGATGGTTCTGAGCAAGAAGGACGATGGCTGCTGAAAAGTTTTCAACAACCTTGCGAGTAGTTCTCTTTATGAGGATGTACGGTGATATCTCCAATACCGTACCGGCTAAAACATGAGACGGCTTTTGTGCAGCAAGTTCGGTTGAAGAAAAAACCATCAAAAATAAGAGATTCAACTGGGATTCACGTGATTCTCAGGCGAAAAACAAATTGGTGTGCAAATGAGGATATTTCACGAGAGTCTTAAAGTATCTACTGGGACCTTAGTCTGGAATGGGGGTACTCGAAATGTTGCACCCTTTGTCTTCCCCTATCTTGTTTGTGCTTTTATTTCCTACGTCATGTGACTGGCTGTTTCGAGCGT
The DNA here is from genome assembly GCF_000715545.1 of Opisthorchis viverrini. Taxonomy (NCBI): domain Eukaryota; kingdom Metazoa; phylum Platyhelminthes; class Trematoda; order Opisthorchiida; family Opisthorchiidae; genus Opisthorchis; species Opisthorchis viverrini. Next base: position 407,453 of record NW_008751781.1, read on the forward strand.
CCAGCCTCGTAGTCACGTGTTTCGAAAACAGAGACGGTAAACAGATAAACAGTAGTCGAATTCCTCAGGTTTGCGCCGTCTAACTGAAAATCTTCTTATGATTCAGGTGCGCTTTTATTCTCAAGGCTAATCGAATTTGTCAAGAACACTGGAAGTACAATTGAACTACTCTTCGGTGCTATCAACCTAATCCCATTGTGTTTAAGTCAACTGAGAAATACACCGGAAGATCGGTAAAAGAGGGATTACCGTAAAAGTTTATTCAATACTCATAAACAAGGACAACCTGGTAAGTCTTCATCAAACTAAAAAAGAGATGCAGTTTGCGCGAAGCTGAGCTTAGCAGTCCCGGTAGGGTTGGCTATTGTGAAAGGACAGTGACTCTACTAAATCTAGTTTCACTAGACTAGACGAGGAAATAGATTGAATGCACCCCGTCTCAGGGTTTCATATAATTTTTCCACCACTGTGTCATACAATTAACTCCTACAGAAAATTACTTCTCGAAACACCGCTTCACTTGTCTTAGGCGTAACAATCAACAGTAGTTGAAGTTTGGGTTACACTACCCCAAAATGTTTCATGATAGTCAGGCCACATGATAGTACAACCCCACATCGGGCTGCGGCGCACGACGAATGAACTAACCACCGAAGTCTTGGTACGTTCCTTTGAGATCACCTAGATACCTAGTCCGTTTTGGCAAGAATCAATTCTTTTGGGATCCAGAGACATATCTCAGACTCGACGGAGAAGGCAGTACTATTGGGTCGCTTTTGATCCAGTTCTGTTTCGTTGTGGACTCGACTTCGATTCCTGTTTCGTGCAGCTTAACATAGCCAGCATTCGAGAAGCTTTTGAGAAGGGGAACACGCTGCGCTCAATTTTGGTGTAATTGAAAGATCCCTTCCCGGTTTAAAGGACTATGGACCATGCGTACAAAATTATATGCAACGATTGCACTGAAGTTTACATAGGACAGACTGCCAGGGCATTCCACACCATAATTGGTTAGCGTAAAAAGAGAATGAACAGACTACCAAGTGGTGCGGAAAACTACCAGGCGCTGGTCAAAGTCTAAGCGATGGCGTTACGTGCGTTAGACACAGGACGTGGAAGTTTAAGGACGGTGACTGCGATTCACATAACAGCGTGAACAGAATCGAGGGTGTGGAACTGGCGAACGTATGTTTAGCGGTCCTAGATAAGCCGAGTTGACACGTGACTGCGTGTGGTTGTCACTGCACGTAGAATCACTAGCAAGAAAGGGGGTAGAAATCCCCCTTAATCACAAAACTAAAGGAGCACAAGTTCGCCCACAGAGACGAACGAAAAGTGCAAATGACGTTCAAGAGGGAGGATCACGTGAGCAGAACCGGAACAACTGGACCTTAGGTTGTGGCCAGATCGACACAGCTTAACACTTGATGACTCACCTAACACAAAATCCATTGACCGACACCTAACACAGATTTAGTTTGACCTAGCTGATAGGTTCTCCTTCCGCTTCAAATCTCGACCGACCTCATAACTCACTCACTTTGCGTGACGAACCTTTTTTGTCAAAAGCGAAACGTTGCCCAGCAATAAATCCCGCGATTGGCTCCAAACTTTCCGAAAACGATGATTACTCAACCGTCTCCAAGCGATGTTTTTTAACTGCTTGAAACCCAAACGCTTTTTATCGGAAGCGTTAGGGTACTCTGGCCCCCAAGGTGCGAAGATCTGGAAAGAAACTACAACAAGCTACAACGAAACTCCTACTGTAAAACCATCCTTGAAACAGGTATACAAAGTGAGCTTGTACGATTGTTCCATTATATTATGGCTTATCTATAAGGTCTCATTTAGAAGTGTCCTCATAACAGCGATGGGAGGACTAAGGAATAGGTCTACTTTTTCAACCTTCCCTCACTCGAGCTATCCCAGAAACGAGATGGTGTCGGAAGAAGATATTAGACGATATGTACAGGTGCGCACAACAACTGAGACTCGCGGGGAAATCTTTAAAACATTCCCGGTAGACGGGCACCTCTCCTGAAAATCTGCCTTTGGCAAGTTACTTCCGTGTAAACAGCTCAGTAACCAAGTCTAAGTGACTACCTTTTCAAACATAGTTGAATTTCACATGCTAGATAATGCTAATCTTTAAAACCCGGTAGACGGGCACCTCTCCTGAAAATCTGCCTTTGGCAAGTTACTTCCGTGTAAACAGCTCAGTAACCAAGTCTAAGTAAGTGCCTTTTCAAACATAGTTGAATTTCACATGCTAGATAATGCTACGAATATGACTGTGCTTATACGGAGCTTTACTCAGCTTCAAACCTGTCAACTAAGATTTTATCAATTAAACAAACGTGTGTTAATTAGACAATGAAGTTCTCATCTAGAAAAATGGATGTAAATACAACTACAGAAGTGATGAAGTCACAGTAAGTGTTCGACTTACACACCAGATTGGTGAACATGTATAGAGAGAAGTGTGTTGAATTACTCCACCTGTTGCGTTTAATAAAATTGTTGGATGCATCATCATCATCATCATCATCATCATCATCATCATCATCATCATCATCATCATCATCATCATCATCATCATCATCATCATCATCACTGGAAGTACAATTGAACTACTCTTCGGTGCTATCAACCTAATCCCATTGTGTTTAAGTCAACTGAGAAATACACCGGAAGATCGGTAAAAGAGGGATTACCGTAAAAGTTTATTCAATACTCATAAACAAGGACAACCTGGTAAGTCTTCATCAAACTAAAAAAGAGATGCAGTTTGCGCGAAGCTGAGCTTAGCAGTCCCGGTAGGGTTGGCTATTGTGAAAGGACAGTGACTCTACTAAATCTAGTTTCACTAGACTAGACGAGGAAATAGATTGAATGCACCCCGTCTCAGGGTTTCATATAATTTTTCCACCACTGTGTCATACAATTAACTCCTACAGAAAATTACTTCTCGAAACACCGCTTCACTTGTCTTAGGCGTAACAATCAACAGTAGTTGAAGTTTGGGTTACACTACCCCAAAATGTTTCATGATAGTCAGGCCACATGATAGTACAACCCCACATCGGGCTGCGGCGCACGACGAATGAACTAACCACCGAAGTCTTGGTACGTTCCTTTGAGATCACCTAGATACCTAGTCCGTTTTGGCAAGAATCAATTCTTTTGGGATCCAGAGACATATCTCAGACTCGACGGAGAAGGCAGTACTATTGGGTCGCTTTTGATCCAGTTCTGTTTCGTTGTGGACTCGACTTCGATTCCTGTTTCGTGCAGCTTAACATAGCCAGCATTCGAGAAGCTTTTGAGAAGGGGAACACGCTGCGCTCAATTTTGGTGTAATTGAAAGATCCCTTCCCGGTTTAAAGGACTATGGACCATGCGTACAAAATTATATGCAACGATTGCACTGAAGTTTGCATAGGACACATTGCCAGGGCATTCCACACCATAATTGGTTAGCGCAAAAAGAGAATGAACAAACTACCAAGGGATGCGGATAACCACCAAGCGCTGGTCAAAGTCTAAGCGATGGCGTTACATGCGTTAGACACAGGACATGGAATAGATCTGGACAGCGTGGAAGTTTAAAGACGGTGACTGCGATTCACACCACTGCGGTGGTGGAAATTATCAAACATAACAGTGTGAACAGAATCGAGGGTGTGGAACTGGCGAACGTATGGTAAGCAGTCCTAGATAAGCCGAGTTGACACGTGACTGCGTGTGGTTGTCACTAGCAAGAAAGGGGGTAGAAATCCCCCTTCATCACAAAACCAAAGGAGCACAAGTTTGCCCACAGAGACGAACGAAAAGTGCAAATGACGTTCAAGAGGGAGGATCACGTGAGCAGAACCGGAACAACTGGACCTTAGGTTGTGGCCAGATCGACACAGCTTAACACTTGATGACTCACCTAACACAAAATCCATTGACCGACACCTAACACAGATTTAGTTTGTCCTAGCTGATAGGTTCTCCTTCCGCTTCAAATCTCGACCGACCTCATAACTCACTCACTTTGCGTGACGAACCTTTTGTGTCAAAAGCGAAACGTGGCCCAGCAATAAATCCTGCGATTGCTCAAAAACTTTCCGAAAACGATTATTACTCAACCGTTTCCAAGCGTTGTTTTTTTAACTGATTGAAACACAAACACCTTTTATCGGAAGCGTTAGGGTACTCTGGCCCCCAAGGTGCGAAGATCTGGGAGGAAACTAAAACAAGCTACAACGAAACTCCTACTGTAAAAGCATCCTTAAAACAGGTATACGAAGGTAGCTTGTACAATAGTTCCACTATATCATGGTTTATCTATAAGGTCCCATTTAGGGTCGTCCTCATAACAGCAATGGAAGGACCAAGGAATCGGTTTACTGTTTCAACCTTACCTCATTCGAGCCACCCAGAAACGAGATGGTGTCGCGTTTAATAAAATTGTTGGATGCATCACCATCATCATCATCATCATCATCATCNATCGTCATCGCCGTCATCATCGTCATAATCCTCATCGTTGACAGGACTACCAGACGAAAACACCGGGGCTTCGCTGCGTCGGATACACGCAAAGGCTGTCACATAGCCCCCACCTTTGCAGCTTCAAAATTAACGACGTTCTGCCAGTGTTTGCAGAAGAGAAGACAAGAACCGCTGGAGGTGGAAGACTTGGCGGTCACAAGTCTAGTCCTTCTTTACTATTAAAATCACGTGAAAGACCAGCTATGCCCCATTGGGTGCTGCATAACTGCTGACATGCGTCAGTATTTTTGTTATGTTTTCAGTCTAGTACCCAAAGCGCACACGGTAAAACCCCTAAGCATCAGGTGGTCAGGATAATGATAACTAATGATAATTGATAAGTGTTCATTGTTTTTTGAACATGCCCACACCTTCAATACATCATGGTGGCGCAGTTGTGCGTGTTGCCTGTTTACACCACACCAACCACATCTGATGCACCGCAACAGCGAGAATCCGAACACTGGTCTTTATGAAGTTTGAATAACTCTGATCACTTGCAGTATCTCGAGCTATCTATTGAAATGTCGCGACCTCAGTGAGAACTCCAGTGGCTTTGGTCCCCAGGTTTTGCAGAAGACAATCATCAACTGGTCGTTAGCTGTGCACTTTCCGCTGTTTCCTTTTTGAGTACTTTCCCATCACTTACCAGTGTGGTCGCCAAATGAGATGACGCACTGTGGATCGGTAGAATGGTTCTGCTGTGTCTGAATCCAGCTACTCCAAGACGTAGATCGGAAGCTAGGATGGATTGCTTTTAAAGCGGTATTTGGGATACAGAGAAGTAACTGCAAACGCGACCGGATATCATCTATTAGGGCCCCTTACTAACGGGATTGTAGCGTACTAGAAAAGTTACCTGTGAAACTGACTGTTTTCACCCAGTTCGGAAAATTAACTCACTCTGTCATGTTCTAACCAAACACTCGGCTCATAAGAACAAATTAGTGAGGGCTGTGAACTACCACAGTCGAGCTTGTACTTTCTCCCGAGAAGTCCGTCGTGCAGTACATAAGCAACGCTGTTTCGGTGGTCCTATTGGGAGCGTGCTATGTTTCAGTCGAAGTAACGACTAGGAGCCGATAGCTTTCCAACACCTGCTCCTAGTCGTCTAATTTCTGGGACGTACAGACTTGTATTGTAAACTCTGACGCCACAAATGCTTCAAGCAGGTTACTCTATCTTTTCCTATTTGAAAACGTGCAGCTATCATTAACTCGAAAATAAATTCGTGAAGGTTTCGCACCTTTACCATGAATGCCTGCGAAGATTGCATTGTAATCAAGCAATTCTTGCAAGAATAGCCCAACTGTCAAAAATATTCGTAGCTCGAGGATTGGTTGTTGATCTGATCGCCGAGGTTGGCAATTGTGCGCACCTAACTGCGCACTGATGATGTCCCCTCGTATGGTGCCAAACTCGGCGAACAGATCAACGCCATATGATCAAACACTGGCCTCAGAACAAAGCAATGTCGTTATTGTTCCTGCGTCCCAGCAGGGTGTTACTTGTCCTACTAACATCCAGTCATAAAGCCTAATCTCAACAGGGATTTGCATGTGCGTTTGTTTGGAGTATACCAGCTCTCCGAAATCGGATGTTACCCCTCTTCAGACATCCAACTCGTCCCTCTAGAAAAACAATAAAGCATGTGGTTAAGTAAGAAAACTGTGATGTGACGAGAGACTCTAACCCACGCAACCGTTCTGCACGGGGAACGCGGGAATCCGAACTCACTGCTTATTTTGAACTATCAGTTGGATAATAGCTAATATTAAAGAGTGAAAGATTCCGGAAACTGGCACGAAAATAGTTTTAACCGCAACATCAACTTTTGTCGGGTTTGTACTTTAGAGCTCATTCGCATGGTAAAACTCCTGGAGTTGGAGATTGGTTGGAACACCTTGCTGTCAAAAGCACAATGTTCTCGCATACTTTGCAGCATAAAGGTTTCATCATGTACTTTATGGTATAAGCCTAAGGCAGTGTTGTTCACGTCGCTGGGGGGGGTGGTGATTGAACCGGTTTCCGGAGATTAAGCTTACCTGATGAGCACCAAACGGGTAAGCCTAAGCAGTGTTGTTCACGTCGCTGGGGGGGGTGGTGATTGAACCGGTTTCCGGAGATTAAGCTTACCTGATGAGCACCAAACGGGGCGAAATGGATGATGGGCTGACTGGATGCTGAGCATTTGTTCCATCTTATTTAATTTAGGAGCAAAAGGAATCTTCACTAAACATCTTCGCAACGAAACCTTGAGGCAGCCTGTGTGGTGCACAATATACAAAAGAACATCAACGTTTTATTGATCACGAGGGATTCCAGCGATTTCACCGTGCTTCAGAGAGATAAGCTGCCTGCACATGAAACTGTCATAAAAACATGAATGGAAATTCGCAGTGACCAGGTAAATTGACGTCTAGCACAAATATGACTGACACTGAGATGTACTTTTCATGGACCACACAAGTATTTATCCAGATCTAATAAATACCGACCAATAACTGTTGGATATCCGCGCCACGATGTCCACTAGGAGAAATTGGCCGGGAATTCTCTATAGGCAGATTGAATTTTCCCCGAAGATCTGCTATCTTTTCATAGGTTTACAGTGTTTAAAATGTGAGTTTTTCGAAACGCTCATTCATTGATTGATTTATGGTAAGCAGGATAGGGCTGCACTCCGGTAAGCATTTCTCCTGTTCACCCGTACGATCTTCAGTAATACAATTCATCTTTCGCAAGTTATTACTACATTTTAATGTTTGGGAAACATTCAGGTGACAAATTTCTACCAGAAAACAAAACTCTAAAGTTGGTCATCTGAATTACGCCCCTCCCCCCGGTAGGACAGAAATTATATACATTGGCCAAAGAAAGTCTTTTTAGACAAGAAAAATCAAAGCACTTCCATTGCATTGGAAAGCGTTTATTTGCCCCAAGGGAGCTGCCTCCAGTATGGATTAATATATCTATCCAGACAAACCGTAGTCTCGGGTATGGATGCATAGTTTCTCACCATCCACGCATATATTTCTGGACGGAAGTCATGCTGACTGCTTTGTAATTACGCTACGGAATTGCAAATCCTGTCCGAACGTGACAGAATGTAGTTCAAATTGTGTTTTCACGTGGTCAACTTTCTCAACTCGATTTGATGCATACTTGAATTTGATTAAATCAATCTAGCATCTGTAAACCTCTTGCCAAACACGAAGAAAATGGTCGAATGTTTTCGTACACAACAAATCCAAGAAAATCATTTTGAAGCTGTAGTAGAAATGTGGACTGAATGGTCTGGGCACACTGGAACTACTGGGGGAGGGAGTTCAATCGCTACAGCAACTGGAAAGTTCCATTTTGTTCACCATATCTGGCTTTTATCAAGGTAGAAGTTCCCGGAATGAAAACATCACACTTTCCAGAAGCTAATTTGCTGCCGGATTAGTGTTGTAATCAGGAGGAATTTCATACTTATGTTGAAGTGAGATGATTTCATTCCACACCCTAATTTGATCTCTTCATCCCGGTTCTGAACACTTAAAAATTAGGGTCAATGTAGAATTTTACGTTCCCCGGGTACCAAAAATTGTCTGGTTGTCTCAAGACATTTGGGGAGGTAGGTAACGCTAGCATTTATTTTTCTATAAAGGAAACCGCCAGTTCTCAACTTTCATCTTCCCAGATTCAAGTTGTATACTTTTTCCCATTCCTTCATTAGAAATTTAAAGAATAAACCATTCCATACATTTGATAACCAGTTTACGGTCTCTCTGAGTCGAATGCAGATGGAGTACTAAATCTGACCTTTCTTATCGCCATAATCGTACATCAGTAGTGGATAGCAGGGCTTGGCGGCCATACAACTCTGAAGAAGGAAAGCTGTAGTAATAATTAGAGAAATGGGAATACTGGGGACTTGAGGCGAAGATGTTCTTTTTTCTTAGGGAGAGCAACCACGAATAAGAAACCTGCAAATTTGAAGAGCACTGTAGAAATTACCTATGAGTACCACGTTGAAGTTAAACGGCAATAGGGCAATTGATCCGCCGTCACTCGGTAACCTCGGTTAACCTAAACACAGCACACAAGTGCAAGCGAACTTTAGCTACCTTAGGAAATGACGGCATACAGTACACTGGGATTGGTTTCGACTTCAATAACGTGCAAGCAGGAATACGTGGACCAGAGCCTAAAAATATCCAACAGTGGCCAGTTTGACTAGGGTCGAGTTACATCCCGTCCCTCAAAACCTTCCGACATGGAACGGAGAACAATGCTTTCTTGGGTAGACAGTGATCGGGCATACGTATTACATACTCCAGCAGTCTGAACCTGACAACTATCATTTAGTTTCTTGAAGCGCATGTTCACCGACAAAAAGTAAATGCAGGCGATGAATGTGGAAGGGTTACAGGAGAATATTAGGTTGAAAAATGCGTCTCATTCGAAGTCATGCCACCAACAGTTCCAGTCAGATGCGATGAATCGCAGTGTGTAAGAATTTTTTATATGGGAACACGCGTCTAAAGACCAACAACCGAAGAAAAGACAAACAATGTTGAATGCTTTTCAAGGCGCGATAAGCGCTAGCACAATCAAGACTCGCACATCAGGCACAAATTGTCCGTCATACTGGGTCTGGTGTGAAATTAAATGGCAAAAATGTACACTCAGCGCCATGTGCCACGCATAAGTGTTGTTAGTACGCAGATAGCCTATTGTGTCAAGCAAACACAAGTCACTGACTGTGAATTTAGGAAGTCCCAGTTCAATGACAGCCTTGGCAGATTGAGGAAAGCAGGTCCCTCGATAAGAGATGATCAGCGGTTGGTGGAGCAAAAAATCGGCATCACAACTGATTGCACTTAGGGCTGGGATTACGGCGAGGGGATATCCATCAGCACCGTACTTATGCTTCTTCTCATTCCACACAACCACTCCGCGCCCATCCAAAACTATACTGACAAATATCACAGTTGCTCGGTGCTCCCGAACAGCAATTAGGCCAGGTTTGATAAAGACGTCAAAATAGGTGCTCCAAACTCCTCGAAGACGGTGCAACCCAGAGGACAGAGACCTTTTGCGAGTTTCCTTGCAACCCGATTGTGACGAGCACATGAGAGCATCATGCGTGATCCAACAGGACTGCAAACTATGTGCCAAACTCTCTGATTGGCCACAGTTTCCACGACATAAGATCGTTTGGCCACCATGACCACACCGAGTGCCTATGACTGTCCTCCCAAGCAGGTTGAATCGGACCTGGATACCATGGATAAATGTGCGAGGAAACATTCGTTCTGGGAATACGAGCCATCGATTCGACCGCTACCGTCAGCGCTGTTGTGCAGACTATCACCCCAAGCAGCCACAAGCTCCTCCTTGGTGTTTACGCATGCTCCATGGACTCGGATCGGAAGGCTGAGATCCCGAACAATTTTGCCAAATGCGGAATCGTTGATCACATTACGTAGTACTCGGCACTGACTAGAAAGGAGCAGCGCGTTCTCCACTACATCGGGATTGTTGCACTCAGACTTGTGATACCAAGTCCCCCATGTTGTTTACCAGCGTGGATGCAGCTGAGTGGAGTGTGTGGTGGAGTGTGTGTGCCGGCGATGTTGACTCGGGCCCATCTTCGTCGAAAAAAGACGGGAACAATCAGTGCAGGCTAACTAAGCGACCATTGTCGTACCAACACTGACTGACGCCCGAGCTACCTAGTCAGCACCACGAGGAGGTGTGGTCCAGCTCGCGTCTTTTTTACTGATTTCCATTCACCCCAAACCATGTGTTCGGAGGGAAACGCCATTTGGCAATAGTGTCCCATCATCGGCGCAGTTGTTTGTAGTAAACGTGTAAAAAAAGAATAAAGAGGTCACCTGGACCACCCAGACTGTTTATCCCAGCCTTCGCTTGCAGCTGTGACCAATACTATTCTCGTTTCTCATTGACACGGTTTATCAATCATCAAGAGTTATGATGTTCGAGAATGCAAATCTGGAATTTACATGGAAGACACTTTTTACATCCAGCTCATAACTCGCGAATGACAACCAACGCGACTTATGTGAATCTGTTCAACAATCAATATCTCCTGGTCTGCGCAGCTGAACCCCCAAAGTCTGACTGGGTAGGTTGGATGGAAAAAATCTGCGCCAGCCTTCTTCAAACTGATTAGGGATAAGTTTGTTTGTCAAAAATGTCCGATCGGATCACTGGGAACATGATTAATTGACGAAGCGAATCCCATCGCCAAACAGACCAGGCATCTTCGCTTTCTACATGTGCTCGTTGCATAAATTGTAATTTGTCTGCCTAGGCTGTTTGACTGCTGAGATCAGTCGGAAAAAATCAGCTGGGGTGTCCCAAACATACGATTGGTCTGTTATATTGCTTGGCTTTGATTAGCAACAGTAGTGAGTTTAGAACAAGCGAAAGTTCTGCGTCATCGCCAAAAAGTCAGTGTTTGTGGAACAAATCATGCCAAAATTGAGATCGAAATTGAAGTAGTGTGTAAAAATAGCACGGAGCAGCAAACTTATAAGTTGCTCAACTGATCTGTTTATCTCCGGAACATAACAACCAGTTGGCTAGATTCTATTTTAGCCGATTAGTTAAAAAGATCGAAATTGAAGTGGTGTGTAAAAAAAAGCACGGAGCAGCAAACTTTTAAGTTGCTCAGCTGATCTGTTTATCTCCGGAACATAACGACCAGTTAGCTAGATTCTATTTTAGCCGATTAGTTAAACTAAACCGCTTAGGAAGAAAGTAGGTGCTCAAGCTCACACTCGAAATATAATCCTGAACGTTAGTTATTTAACAAATAAAAAGTAAATTGTGCAGGTTTCAATCCCACAAGGATGCTTTTTAACCAACATTATTGGCCATGCGATCTGGCACACTCCTGATCGGCTTTGTCTGAATTTTGTGAAAACAACTTTTACATTAGGGCCAGTTTTAGTCGGTCCTGTGAATTTCTTTGAAATTCGCAGAAGTAACTTCCAAATTTCAGGCACAATCAGCTGAATGAAATGGTAACAATGCTACCATGTTGATCACATATTTCTTTTTTACTATGCAGAGTGATCTTTGTTGGATGTTGAGGAGTTTCACAATGTATCTATCCATTCGAAACCAAAGCCCAGGGGACTTTCTGTGGGAGGAGGGTTGTCTCTTAGCCGGTAGAGATGCTTATAGACTCATGGTGATGGGTAGTTTTGACACACACACGCACACTTTCTAAACGGTACTTTTGCCATGGAGCTATCCCAGTTTTTAAGCTCGTCTGCGAGAGCCCACGCGCTAAGTGTGCATGCATTTATTTTTAGCAAAACAACCAACCAGACCAAAATAAGCATACAAAATCAAACAAATACTGATGTTCCACGTGGGGGAATTGACTTCCAGACAGCGGCCATTTTCGACATACTCTGGGTGAGTAAATGCTGTCGGACTTCGATTTGATTTAAAAACTGGGTTAAATGTTTCCGGTGCATATTGAGTTCACCGCTGAGAGAAATGGCTCTGCAGCAACGTATTGGAAGAAGCCCAGTTGTCAGGGTCGGTGAACAGCGTAACTGTCCCAGGATTAATAATGATGATGACTCATGTTAATACCAGTTTGAGTTGTGCTAAAACACCGGACTTTTCATCTGAAGGAATGTCACCGTACAAGTTTGGCGTCAACAGGAAACCGAAAACCGCAATGTTACATGTGGTTTCTTGAGTAGCCTTGATTCTCTGAAAATAAACTGAATTCGATATTCAGTGTCCAAGCAATTTCCAAGTTGCATCGCGACTGTCACACACAACAAAACAGTTGTCCATCATCTAGACGGAACACACTACTCACAAGAAAGCACTTCAACCGTTATAAACGAGAGATTAATATGGACTAAACTCAGTCTACGTTAAAAACAAATCTGTGCAAAACTGAGGGTATTTGGTGAGTTGTCTATCATCGTTGGAGAAACCGCGTTCTAGCAGGAATAGTCAAGTGTCTACCGCATATAGCTAGTAGGCATTAAGGACTTCGGTTGAAGAAGCCATTTTAGTAGGAAGAAAGTGTTTGTTGGTTTCATCCCTTATAATACTAAAGTGACCATTGGTAATGCTTTCCTTTTCGGCTTTGAAGCTATTTTTCCACGCACTGGCGTTCGGCTCACAACACTAGAATTCAAGATTCACCACAATATCCTGAGAACGTACCGATTTTCATTATTTTGCGATGCACGACCAAAACCATGACCTGGTTACTCAAAACCATTGGGTGAAGAGCATCGCCAAAGGCTCTCCGAAAACCATTGCCTCCTGGAGAAAGCCTGCTTCAAACGCTTCCGTGAAATGGCCTCCTGTCCTTCTTGGAGGTTGCAACGCAATAGAAAGTGTTCTGTATTCAGTAGGGCTGACATATCGAAACATTGATGGATAGCAAATCAACAGTCAATGAGATCTTGACAGTCGATCAATAATGGAATTTAGAGTCGCCGTTTTTCATACCTCGCTTTGCTTTGAAGTCGCGGGATTTATTTCTCTGGAACAGAAGAACACAAAAACGGAATTGCAGAGGGGAATGAAATGTCAAAAAGGTTGCCGGAAATGCGAGGTGCACGCTCATTTGCATAACAGTTCGGCTTTGACGGAAGACTCGTCTGGAACCCAGCTGAATCTCTTGTTTATGGCGATCAGTAACCCTGCGAGTAGTGTGTTACGTCTACAAAATATATTGTGATATCTCGAAAACAACACCAACGGAACAATGAGGCGGCCTGGTGCAGCACATTCGGTTGCTTAGGAGCATCATAAACGAGAGACTTAGTTGGGTTCCGTTCCAAGTGGGTCTCCCGAGAAAACCTTATTGGAATGCAGATGAGTATAAAATCAAAATTTCTTGCAGTTCGGGTTCACGTAAAACATAATGTTGAAAAAACCTAGTCGATTGCGCCTATCTGAAGAGCTTCATTTATGTAGGGCGAAGCCGGTCGTGAAGTTTCGAAGGGCTGTCAGCCACCTTATGAGTGGTTTATTACGTCTGTTCTGGAATGTTTTTGTTGTTGTGAAAACTGTACTAGCACGGGGCACCTTGAGTGCGCTTTTCTCCGGCGACACTTGAAGGGGAGGACTACAAACAGCACTTCCTTAGAGAATCCAGTGTCACCTTATCCCCGAGAACGGGCCCGAATTTGGTTGGTTTCTTACAAGATACTTTGAGTTTAAATTTCACAGATTCCAACTACAGTAAAGTGCAACCTGCTGATCTGCAAATTGACTTAGTTTTCTTAGGCGACTCACCTGGATCCAAGCTGAATCCTTTACTTAGTATATCGTTCAACTGAATGTACTGATCAAAAACGTCTTAGGTTTCAGTTAGTTGGCTGTTCAAGAGGTCGCATTATATTTTCTTGAAGGGAATTACTCATGAGTTTGCTGAAAACTCATTTACAGTCCACGACCGGATTCATTCTTTTGGAGCTTGCTCATCCGGTGGGCGCAGTCCCCTAGTTCTCGACAACCTTATGTTCTACTTGAACCCGAATTGGACAGATTTCGATCAGTGCACTCGTTTTATATCAACTGAGTTTTGACGGCGGACTCAATTGAATCGCTTGTTTATCATATTCTTCAACTAAGTATGATGCCCAAAAACCGCCTTGCGTTTCAGTTGGTACGATATTCGAGATAGTGCAATATACTTTCATAAAGGAAACTACTCATATAAGGTTGTTGAAAGCTCTTCGACAGCCCACCACTGGTTCCACTCTACTTGGGACTACTCGTGCTCTGAAGCAACATCTCAGTATATTTGAAAATCCACTGGCTTGTTGATAGTCTTCCACAGAGAAACACCTCATGCAATTAAAAGCAGGAAGAATACTCATGAACTATTTCGTTTGTTATTCGGCCGTTTTTTCATGAGTACAACTCAATCCATGCACGTAGATCAGACATGTCCGCGAACAACGCTGTCACACTACACAGAACACTCAGATCAAGTGTACCTGCTCTTACAGAGCATCACTGAATACCTGTCAGAGCGTAATGCGTTCGATCCAATTAAGTGTTCGCGTCTTTGCATTACCGGACTTCTGAGTGAAGGATAAGTATGCTGAACACATCCGAACTCATACAGGTGGCCTTTCTCTGTGGAAACATTCCTGTTGATTTCATAAACGGGTGAACATGAAAAATTGATTGAAAAAGGATATACTTTTATCATTCCCCCCCCCCCACGCAACATTAGATTCACTGCCCAGTTTCATCTTGACGTTGATTAGCATTCAGGTAGTGAGTGTATCAAGGCAAATCAAAGTTGGTGACATACAGAGTAGACCTCCGAGGTTGCAATCAGCCTTACCGTGCGAAATGACAAGTTGTTGTGCACGCAGATTGTTAGGTGTTCAAAGATCTACTCCCCAAATATTATTCTCAGGTAAAATGATGTCGACCGCCCTGGACATCGGAATAAAGAGGCGAGGTTTCACTACTACTCATAAAGTCGATGAAGGCTCCGAACTATACACTACGCTAGGCCTAATAACAGCATAATTACGGTCCGGTGGGAAATAAGGCCGACAAAATTTCGGGGACTAGGCCCAATAATTACCATTAACGTTGCAGACTGTACAGTGTTGTCATTGAAACGTGATTCAATATCTTAAATGTCTTTCCAAAATAGGGTGGTCTTTGTGATCCCCAATCAATAATTTCAAGTGTATTCCAGCCGATTTTTAAGATTTGGGGTTGAAGTTTTGCAGTTAAAGAATTGGCTTCCCATATTACACATGTAGAGCAAAGTGACAGGTGATACGAGATTGTCCAGTCGCAGCGTATCGGTCAACCAATCAAATGGCTATTTGTCATGGCTTCGAGACTTCCTGCTTGAGGTCCGTTAGATGCACAATACTGATGGTTTCCAGTAAGAAGGAAACAGGTGTACAGTGCCTCTCGTCTCTCTAGCATAGCTTTACTTGCAGGAAGAAACTTGTGTATTCCCCAAACCTATCCACAGTGCCAACAATGGACTAGTTTGTTTAAACTTGGTTGGCTACCTGGCACTAAACTTGGCCGGATTTTGTAGATTTCAAACATGGCGATGTAGGACTTATTCGGCTAACTCGGTTATTTGACCTTGTAATATTTGGAAGGCAGAGCAGTGCTCACTTCCTCCTTACGTAGGGTCACTCATAGCTCCGGTCAATGATATCAAGTTTCCATGATTCCAAAGATACACTTGACTGTGTGGATCGATTAGGTGTCTTACGCAGAAGGGAGCTGATAGGGGAATGTTGCTGAAATGGGTAAGTGCATTTCACGGTGTCTATTCTGTTGTAAGTGCCCAGAGTGAACCGACTAGAAGTTTTGTTGATAGAACCCTATTCAACAAGTCCTTGAGAACTCCGCCTAGGGCACTCATTACCACTATCCTCTGTCTCCAACCTACCATCTCAGGCAACCATCTGTGCTCCTTAAGTATCAAAAATAAAGTATCTCACCTTGTTGCTGCATAATACATTGGATGCATGACGAGACAACTCGGTCAAACAATGAAGGAACACAATCTACCCTGGATAACTTCTGGAACTAGGAGAATGATAGCCAGCCTAGCATCTATGGGACTCGACGCACGGCCAAGCCAAAGCTTACATATCGTTTAGAAGGCTAACCAGCTCAGAACGGGGAACGAGCCCACAGTCACAGTGGCTGAAGCAATCGCCATGCATTATCACAACCTGATTCTTTGTTAGCAAAAAACGCTTTGGTTGTTGGTGGTTGAGGGATTTACAGAATGAACACCCATATGACTCTTGTTTGAGCAGTCATCCTCGTGTACTGGCGCAACCATTCTGGTCAAATTTGTCGCATTTCTAACTTTCTGAATACATTTCTGCTGCACACGCACAGACCTCTCAGTAATGTGTAATCAGATGAATTACCCATGTCTTAATGATTGCAAGTGAGTCCCGTAGGTGTTCATCAGACGGTTACTTTGGAACAAGACGCTTACACTCGCATGCGGTGTCGAAAGCGCATTTTCTATTCACAGTGACTCTTGCAACACGCATGCGACTGCCTATGATTAGATACAGACTGGGTTTCGTTTTGGCCTGACGTAGCGTGCCATTCTTTTTTTCATTTTTCGTGGTATGTTTCGAGTGGCGCTCTCTAAAAAAAATAAGCCATTTTGGATTTCCGCCGTTTCGTTTAACTGGAAATTCGGCGAGCGATTCAATGAAGTATTTTCAAGACTGTTTTCTTTCGTGTTCTAACATGCACCAGGTACTAGGGCCATGGTTGAAAGACTCAAATGAACCAAACCATCTTCAACACATTTCGAGTGGGCTCTCTAAAAAAAATAAGCCATTTTGGATTTCCGCCGTTTCGTTTAACTGGAAATTCGGCGAGCGATTCAATGAAGTATTTTCAAGACTGTTTTCTTTCGTGTTCTAACATGCACCAGGTACTAGGGCCATGGTTGAAAGACTCAAATGAACCAAACCATCTTCAACACACGCTTTCCATCAGAAAATCTTTCGGTGACATCCCAGCATAGCGACATTTACGTTTGCCCCCAAGTGCGTAGCCGAATTCAAGACCAGTAAGTACGAATCAACAGCCATTGGAGAAAGATGGTGATGACACTCTGTTTATCTCCTCTATGGTGTACCACCCTCAAACTACGGATGGAGTTCCGAAACTTCTGGAATATCCCCTTAACAACCCGTGCTTCCAGCGATGAGGTCATTTGCTTGGGGGAGCATAAGTTGACTAGATCGCATGGAAAAATTTAGAAAGCAACGTAGGCTCCAGCACCTCAGTAACAACCAGCTAGGCCCCTAAAGCGATGCTGTTAAAATAATCCGCGATATCGCCAAATGGACTCGAATAAAACGAGCAGTGCCATGTAGGTGAGAGCCGTTTTAATGTTTTGTTCACACCAGTAGGAATCTCCTGGACGTCTCCTCTTTCACACCATTTTCTGGCTATCTGACCTGCGCCGAACAAGTACAAAGTCTCTCTATAATCATGGCTTCTGCTTTCTGAGAGAGGTTTCCGAAAAAGATTTGATTTTCACAAGTCACAAGTGTGCAGTCTTTGAACCTGGTCAATGAGTACTCACACTTGCGTGGCTGTAAAATTGTTTTGTCTGTCATTCCTTATCAAATGAGATTACCGCGATTCCGATCAGATCACCGCATTTCTCGTCCAGATGATGTAACATCTTTATAACCACCCATCCTGTCCTCCAGCGGATGTGACCATCTGGATTACCGTTCATCATCCAAATCGTTCTGAACAGTTCATTTCACATTCGCGCAGGATATCATGCTGGAAAGAGAGTTTATTTGCTCCGTTTCAACGAGTTCAAAGTCTGACAACTAACCATTTCTCCCCATCCACATGCCCAGTTCTTCAGCGCAAGACTTCTCTCTTTCCTCCTCTCCCTTCTTGGCACGTGAACTGCACTCATCAATATCAAATTAAGGTTAGTTAGGCAACCATTCTACTGATAGCAAAAGTACACCCAAAATCTGAAGAAAGACCCATCCTTGAATACATCGTACTACTTAATATCTCACTGACTCACTGGTTTCCATCCACAATGAATGTATAGCTCTAAAGGATGTACTGTGACAGAACGAACACACTTCAATTTGTTTCGGGATTTGATAACCTGTGGTGTGGTGGCACTTATGTCTGCAGCGAGTTATTAACCAGCGAATATCTCCTCCAAACTCACTGCACGGTCCACCTCATTTTGTATAGTATTTAACTTGTAAAAATACACGAAGCTCATCCGACAAGTGTAGCCTTGAACTCGTCTGGGCAAAGTCTACCGTCTCATCCATAAACCTCAGAACACAACTTGGCAATTATGGTTTTTTGCAATCTATTCTGGCCAATAAAGATCGAGGGATCACAAAACCGAAAATGAGTAATCCATACAAATAAAGCAAGAATAAAGCACAGTCTGAGTAAAATTGCGAAAGCTGATCCCGGCACGATCGATAGGCTCGAGCAAGCAGCGGTCGCGTGAGCTGACCACGGAAGACTCATGACGCGCGCGAACGTTTCTGCGTGCACATGTTTGTGTTGAGCGGATGAATCGCGATTGGCTCGGCCGTAGTCAGGCCCTGATAGTGGACGCATCTCGATCGGTAGACAGGCGACTGGTACATTATTCGGAAAGCGATGTTAGAATTAATCACATGGCCCATACCATGTGATCACTGTGCTACTGATAGATGTCCTCGACGCGACTGCCAACCAGAATGGAGCATAGTCCTTCGTCTCTTTTATATCTAACTTTTCGTACCGTACAACGGCAGGTGAAGGATTAGACTACCAGGATTTGGGCGTGGATGGACAGTTTATCTTATCTGTCCTGCTGCAACTTTCGTAGCATGACCTGACTCACCTTAGCACTATCTCGCTAAGATAAGTGGGCTGCTCACTACTCCACATCTCAGCACAGAATTACACAGGTTTGAGGTTGTTGCGTATATGCTCAAAACTGTCACCGCATACGTTGATCCGTGTACTTTATTCCCAGGGGTTTTGAGTTCGCCCTCGAGACTTTTCATCCTGAAACTTGTGGATGGAATGTACACCAACTCCACCTAACAACTGGTCATGGTTAACTACCCTACGGGACTACTCACACTGGTCACTCTGCAACCTCAGGAATCTGATAAAGACGTGATTAGTACTCTTGCATATATTTTGAAACTTGGCAATGTGCCAGCACTGTCACACTTGTCAAAAACGGACGAAAGTGAGCAACGAATCCACGTTCTAGCGAATCCCCTTATCTGGGAACTAGAGACGCCCCGAGTCCATCACACCTTGATTAGTGTCTTCATCCATCGAAAAGAACATTACCGATGAGTTATGACTGTCCCAAAAGATATGACGTCCTTTTTTTCGATGGGTGACAAAGCTTACTTGTGGCGAATTCAAAGCTATCTACTAATACATACTAATAATACGTAACGATACTCATCCACCCTTCGGTTCTTAGCTGCCACGCTACCCAGAGGAAACCGGGGGACTGAGATGCAGCCAGGCTACCCAAGCTTAAACAGGAGCACTCAAGATGCCAGCGAGCTGAGTTTGAACCACTAATCTTCCAACCCGTAATTTTGGGCTTTAACTACTAAACTATCTTCAGCTATCTCGACTAGTTCTTTAATGGCGGTTGTAATTGTATGATGAATAAAAAACTATTTCCTTGGAACGCAATTATATTGTTACGAATAGAGAATATTTTCCGTCTTGTTCAACGCTTCGCACTGACGTACCAGCACCCGTAATATTTTCACACAAGTTCCTCCCATTAAACCATCCCTAGGTGCCAATGCGTTTGGTGGGCGGGGAAAACATACGTGTGTTAGTGCGATTATGTATGTTCCTCTCTGCTTTTCCCCCTCTTTATTTGTCTTCATTTCTCTCAGGTAAATGTGGTCACCAGCGTGACATCTCAATGCTATGACTGCAGAAATATAGCCTCAGTGAAAAAAGTTATAATCCACCTGGTTGACCTCTATGTATGGAAGTAAATATAGCGACTTCGGATGTAATTAAGCGGTGATCACATATTTGCACAGTAAAAGATTAGCCAAATGATTCCATCAGTGGTTTGCTGTGGTATGTAGTCATCCTACGTGGATGATAAGTATCCCAGAGCTATTGAACAAGAGGACAATTTGCACAGTTATAGAAGCCAATAAATTACGGAAAAATCTGCCCGTTCATAAAGAACAGTGTCCTGACTAGCAGGATTGGCGGAACTGTAGAATCGGCCGAGCACTTCATTGGTGAGACCGTAATGGGGGGACGAGCTATGTTCAGCACACAGGATGGCTAGTGTGATGTGGTGATATTCAGCAAAATGTTAGTAGGTTTTAGATGAAACACACTACCCATAAGGTTGCTAAAAACAACTTGCCAGCCAATGACCGTTTTCGTCCTTCCTAAATGGGGTTCAATAGGTGAGGGCAGTCCCTGATTTTCAGTCTGTGGTACCTGCTTCGGTGTGTCAGAGAGTTTGCGAGTGTACGTGTCCGTTCGTCGTTCCACCATCGATCTAGCATGTGACATGAGTGGCTCATTGGATATGTGTCCGATTGGTTGGCTTGCGTGAGCCCTGTGGGTTGATTGGATATGTGACTCAGTTGTCTTGCTTACCTACCACGAAAGCGGACCAGTTTGGCCGCGTGTACCCAATAGACCCGTGTCCATAATTACGTGTTCTTCTGACTTACTGCGAACTACAATACAGTCAATCTTATGTTCTACTTGAACTCAAATTACATGAAGTCAGTGGAAATCATTCATTTGCATACCAATTTGGTCTTGACAAGAGACTCTCCTGGAACCCAGATGAATCTCTGGTTTATGATGTTTTTTTATCTTTCTGTTCCTCAATTTATTATTTTAAACTTGTGTATTTTTTCGAATTAGCCACTACGGGGTACATTTATATGCGTTTATTATATGAACAGGTCACTACCTAATTTTGTCCTATACGAGGATATCTATTTAAGGACAATCCGAAGAAACTGGAGCAATCAACCCTCGGCCTGTTCTGGGATTTGGGTCTATGATCAAGTGTGCGTGAAATTCCTTAAATTCCTAATGCCCTTATCAAATCCGCACTTGTCATTATCCCCAGGGGGAATTCCGTTGTATTTACTGTGAATAGCAATTTGAAAAAGAACCCTCATCCGAATATACACTCATTTGCAAACTAATTTGGTTTTTCGAGAGACTCACCTGAAACCCAGATGAAGCTCTCGGTTTTGATGTTCCCTCATTTAAAGAAGGCCATATGTAGAAAGCCTCGTTAAACTACCCTCTGCCTTAATCCGTTATTGGTTTCTTGATCAAGGAGTGGGCAATTTGCGGTTATTTGTGCACTGTGATCTGAAGTTCACGATCAACTAGCCCGCGGTTGATCGATGTGCAACAGTTTGCTTACAATGGAAAGTTCACAGCTGAATCGGGTGCCGATTGTGAATGCTGGAGTTACCCTGTTTATCTCGTTCTCCGTGTCACACAGCTGGTGACATTCTTCCGTTGTTGACACTAAGGTTCACAAAAGCAAGCAAGTCCACTGGCAAGCACACACGCACGCATGCACATACAAAAGCACGGGCACAAGGGTGAAATAGACGATGCCGAAAGTGGGCAGCTGTGAACGATACTCAGTCAATTGGATTTCAGCTGATTTTACTCAAAATGTCAAAAATCTGACGAAAAGTTCACAGGACTCTTGCCTTGACCAAACGAGGAGAGAAAATACAGAGGTTAAAAATTTAGAAACGGCAGCATTGTGGAACCACTTTCCGACGCTTTTACGCCAGAAGAGATCTGAATGAAAACCCCGGCTGTTCGGCGTCAAATCGGTTCACAGGTCATTTTGCGTGTGAATGACGCATTATGACAGAGTCTTCTTATCCACCTTTAGAGTCCCGGAGGTTTCTCTTGTTCTACGCTCCCCTCACCAGTGTAACGGTGTATACCATCAAAGAAACATCCAACTACTTGTGTGTCGAAGTGCCGTCCGTACATCTCCTGGAAAAGTGCTATGGAAATTAATGAGGCGCTTTGCAGGGTTTGTTCACCAGAAAAGTGAACAGGACTCTTGAGGATATTAAGTTTTCAAAAACTGTGCAAATAAGGAATTTACTTTCGTGTCTAACCGTTTATAACTGCTTGATTCCCGCTGGCTAGTAGATAACTCCGTCCTTCCTTTCACCACTATCCTCGAGTGTACTCAAAGTTCTGTGTACTTTTGACACATTTCAGTTCCATCAAGGTTTCCTTTGACTGATTTACTCACTTTCTGAGACGAAAAGATATCACAAATGAGCACTGCCTGACTGAAACAGGAACCGCACAGATGTCTGTAAAACTTATTATATCTAGTTCATTGATCAGACATTCTTTTACACACTGGTGATGAGATAGGTATTGCTCCAGACTAAGAGGCATGGTTTATGAGTCCAAATGAGCCCAATGGAGTTCTTCCTTTATGGAATTGTTGTGCTCTTGGTGTTTTCAAGAGCTTCTGGCGGTTATTCAAACGGTTAGCACTGCTCACCTCAAGGCAAATGCATTCGCATCTGAATCGAAAACTTCAGACTGGTAAGTTTTCCATAACTTTGCCTGGATCTATTGATGACTTCCCATCCGTATCCGTGAATGACCACATCGCTCTTCGCAGTTTGTCGACACAGGCAGATGTAATAAATGTTGAACATGAGTGATACAGATTCAGAGACTCACAGTGGCATTACAGATGCCTGACAGAAGACTGTACGCTCTCACTAGGTAGCATTGTGACTCAAATCCAGGAACTTTCGCGGTACGGACACGTACACCAGATGAAGAACAAAATATTTACTCTTGTCAAGTACATGACAAAATTTCAGCACTCTATATGATGCTTGAATGAAGTCATTCTGGCATATAATCCTGGTCGGAAAGCTAGAAACAGTTTATGAGTGCATAAGTTCTCGAAAAATCATATTTCACTTAGAACTATGATCACACATCTTCTGAAAACATCCTATTCCGAAGACGATTGTCACGAAATATCAAACTGGGTGTTTCCGTGAATTCGAGGTCTGACTGTTTTGAGCTACCTTTGAAGATGGAAAAAGGCTGAACCGTGTTTTCATAGATTTAAGACTCGTGAAAACTATGATTATTGCTTGTTGACCAGGTGGTTATTGAGCTTGCAAGCTAATCGCCAAACCTGGTGAACAGGTTATTGGACACCAGATCAACGACCAGAGCCAGAAAATCTGATTATATCTTGAAAGAAAATGCGAATAAACAGAAGTGGAACTCTGAAAGTTTGACCATTTGGTGTATCCGACGGCGAAGTCTGATCTAGAAACCAACGCATTTCCTTTTCTTGTTGCCGCTCTGCATCGGATGCGCACACTCACAAATGGGTACGCAAAAGGTTAACCATGTTCATGTGGATTTTGACTTTTTCCAGATGGCACATAAGCGAGAAATATTTGGTTGTCACGCGTGAATCCCTGTGTGCTTGCTCCGGTCTGTGGACGGGAGCGGCGTGATCTCAGTCCGGCGGCATAGCCTACACTGAATGATACCGAAGAGAGGGAGAATGCCATTCAGTGAAGAGTCGTTAGCTAAGTACATGTCTCATTTGCACAGTGTTTGAAAGTGAACATTATCAAGTGTCCTTTTGAGTTTTCCTTGATGTTCTTTGAATTTTAAAGTATATTGAATGAGAAATGCGAAAGGCTCCAATAATTTCGTATTAACCTCCAATCAAATGCGAAGACAGCGCTTTGACACCTGACCACATACTACTACCGTGCTTTACCGGTAGTACGCATCGTCACACTAGTAGTCAAGTGTCAAAAGCTGGAAACCTAGAGCCGGATTAATGAAGAAAATCCTATAAACATAAGACAGCTCGGAATAGAGTATTGGTGAGGGTTCGAGTGTTTTAGACAGTGGGGTTATGGGATGACCAATTGTCGCCAATTGAAGCCAATACAGAATGAAGTCAAAGGATGTCTCTGAAGATGAAATTTACTTTATCCCGTAGAAGAACTATCAAACTGATGGTTAGCGACCACATTTCAGCCAGGTCTTATCACCTGCTGAGTAAATTACCAATGGTTTAAATAAAAAGGAATAAAGCAGTAAGGATTTTATAAAGGCGGAACAACGGAAAACAAGTATGTTTCAGTGGAACCCAAGTTACATTCAAGTGGATGGTGCAATGTCGTCTAGGGAACCGTTTAGCGACTGGAACGATGGATTCATGTCATTTGATCGAGGCGCGCGCACAGTTGGTATAAACCGTTTGACAGCAAGGCACCAGAATCTGCAACCACACGTCATGGTTATTGGGAATCAGGTCTGCGTTTCCTGTTGAGGGTAAAAACGGGCTGGGATGGGAGGTTTACGCAGCAATAGATCAAAAGTTCAGGTGAGTGACGTCAATATCAGACAAATTAGTGTGACCGGATTATCATCTCCACTTTAGAGATGATGCAGAATTATGGGTTATACAGGTGGATTTCAGTCGCACAGGTCGTGATCGGTTCAGTATACGACATCGAAGGTTTTGATCAATACTGTTATCCTTTTGGGTGTTCGCTAGGTAACGTAAAATAACTCTTTTGAGCTGATCACGTGAAAGTTTGCAATAGTGACGGACGTAACGGGGCTTTCGGCTGAGTCTTTAAGCCCAATGATGTTCCGAAAGCAGACGAGCCCACGTATTATGTTGGTAACTGCCGTGTCGCGCACCCAGTACATTTGGCCAAACAACAGCAGAAGCAATACGGGTCAGTACACTGGGTTAGGACTGATATCTTGTCCGAGTTTTAGGCCGGTTCGAAACCAAGACCACAGAGTTGCAGCCTTAAACTTGCGTTGCTGTGATTAAGGCAAGTGGCGATTGACTATCTGCCAAAAGATAAACTCAAGTAGATTCGCTTCCTGAAAAATGGTTGAAAAGGGTGTTCGGGCGCACTTGGCTATAAATCTCTCTAAATAGCAGTTAACTATGAGAACTTTACCCTTCAAAGTCCAGTGAAGCTACAAAGCGGATTCACCTCACTCAGTTCGTTAGAGTGTAAATCAGGGTTCGTTTCTGCCCCGGTGGCACAAAACTATGGAAGTTTGCTTACGATTTTGTCCATGTTGGCTTTCTGTAAACAGATACCTGGATTGAACTCGTGCACATTCTGACTAATTTATATTCCAAGGCGTCGGATCGGTTGCCATTTTCGGCCTCAAAAGAACCGCCTCAATTTATCTGCAGAGTATCCAATAGACTGTCAGTATCAATTCCTAGGCCTTACATGACTACTCTCGAAACAGTTGTCGAAATCACTTCGTAGGAGCCCTGAATCCGCATTGATCAGGGGAGACGAACCCAATGACCTAATCGCCCATCGGCTTGCTGGACCACCATATGGCATCCAGTTAGATGCGGCTAAGGTTCCATTAGAACCAGTTGTTTTTATTTCTTTTAAATTTGGTAGTCAATCACAGGTGTTTATTATACTATTTATCCCTACTTTAACCATTTTGTATGAACTCACCTAAAGAAAATCTCGCGAAAACATCGATGTTTGTCACTCTGTGTTCTTGGAAGAACAAATGAATCTAGTGAATAACAAGTTGGGGTAGAGTGCCAAAATTACACTCTTATGATTTTGTTGTTTGAGTCTGTGAGTCCCCAAGACTGTAGTAAGATCATGTGTTCTGTAAATTCCGACAAGGTCAGCACTGCACAGTGAAAAAGTGCACGCCACTTGGGCAGCCACCTAGCTTCATAGCTAGTGTGTCTAAATATTGATAGCTTCGGTAAAATAACTGGCTTTTCACCGGATGGCAGTTGTTCCGTATTTAACTTATCTTTTCGTCAGTCCGCCCACGGGCGATGCCTCTCACGCGGTGACCAAACGCCTGCGAGCAAACTGCCAAGACCGACGAACGGATCAGGTGTTACCTGACCAACAGCCACCTAGTTTTACCCATCATTTGCGTGGGTACTGTGAACAGTTGGTATTTATCCTTCCCCATTTGATTAAATTGTCCCCCCCCCCCGGTGTATGTTGGTTTATCCCTACCTTACCGTGAAGTAATGTTGTAGCGACCCTTTCGCCACATACATGATTGTACAGGTCATCGCCACTCGCTGGACCATGAGAACTATATTTTTTTTGCACTCAAATTAGTCCACACAACCGCGGCCCATTTGACTACACAGCTCACAGTCAGGCCCTCGTTCCCAAGACTCGTCCTACCGCCACTACACATACAATTTACGGCCCACAAAGGTGACTCAGCTGACATCGACGGTCT
>NW_008751781.1:434201-454341 GCF_000715545.1 Opisthorchis viverrini
TGGTATATTGTGCAGTATAACTTGACCTCTTACCTCATTTCCAAGAAGCAAGTTGAATTTTTTTTTTAAAACTGTCAAATGCCCACCGCAGGTAGTCTCCATTTTGTGAAACTCTGCAGGAGGTTCGGTGGAAAGTCAGACAGCGTTGGTTTTTGGATGTCGTCTTTCTAATTGTGCTAATGGGCATCCTTTCTCACGTGGTCACTGGCAATCTCGGTAAATCCAAGAGGATGTTATCTACATAGAGACAAAAAACGCATAGCTGAGCATTAGGCTGACTATCATGAGTTGTTCAAGAGGTTTTGACATATTGAAACTTTCGCGATTGAGAGAAAAAAGACGAACTATCTGGCCGCTCGGTCAGTTCAGTCTGTCCGGAATTCTGGAGCCCCACTGATATTCAGTTTACAAAGCAGTTTGGGAGCGCGGCGGGATCCCAGAATAAAACGAATACCAAACAATGCTGGTTGACCAAAAAATATCCCACCAACTTCGCCAGCCATTGCGTCGAGTTGTTCTCAAAGCGCATCGAATCAGCCTTGATGAGGTTTTTGCTGAAGTAAACCGGACAGAGATAATCAACGAATGTTCTCTGCACCAAACCGGCGCAGAATACAATAGCATTCGTTGATCAACGGCCGGTCATTTGAAAACCGCACGATTGTTTGGGTGACTAGATAACTTGGCAATACTTGTTTGGTGAATCAAAATGAAGCCTTCGTTAAGTTCACTTTGGTATGTAAATGGTTGGTTTTACGAATGTGGGAAATAAGCTATCGAAATTCCGAATTTACATCGAACTCAAGGACATCGGATTTTGCTTTGCCTAAACCTTTACTTTAAAAGGGACTTAATGTAATGAGTGGCTCACATCTGGATTTGCCCCCGATAGAATGTGATCCACTGAACTCCCTTGCACAGAAGTCAAACTACAGGTGGTCTGATTGGAGCCGGGTCGATATACACAAACTGCTAGGAACGATGTTGATCCGAGGGTACCCGATCTGCCAACAGGCGCGCAGAAGCTTGTTGAGAACGAACAGCCAGCCGAGACGTAGCAGTATTCAGTGCTTGAATTTATATAGTTTTGCAAGACTAGCTATGTCAGCATCTTCAGACTCACACTGGTGAGGTGCTCTCTATCAGCCATAGTTAACGAGCTTATTCCATCATACATTTGGAAAGTGTGGACGACAGACGTGGAAACTTGCCAGTGTACGTCACCATTCAGACTACCCAGAGATGGGGCCAAGACACTGGGAAGAGTCGCGAGAAACTGGTGCTCAATTTTGAAGTGTGAGCGTATCCAGTTAGTGGGGATCGGTCCACTGATCACAGAAAACTCATGTTTGTTTTTGAACTATCTTGAATTATGTGCGTTCGGTGAGGTAGCTCAGAGGTTATAGCGTGAATCGACTGAGCGAACCCACCCACTGCATCTCACCTTCCCTTGTCTGGGCTTGAGCAACTTGAAAGTATCCCAGCTTTCATGCTACCTTCTAGTTGCATGGTAATTGGTCGCCCAAAGGGACATACAGCTGAACGACGTGCGTTGCGTATAACATATGTGTTTCACATCCTACGAGAAGCTTACCGGGATATTGGGTAGAACAGCAGTTTTTTATATATAAAAACAATCATCATTACTGCAACACATTGGATGGTACATTCTTCACCTAGACAGCTTCAAAATGGCATCCTAGACAACACAACCACACGGGCCGTAATATCACAGACAGCACCTCTGATTAATAACACGATTACCAGTATCGGGTTTATACACGAGCTGACAACAGGTGATAGACAATCAGACAGAAGACGTTTGATTTGTGTTGTGTGCACGACGTGCTTCGTTGTACCTGATTGCGGAAATGTTAGCTCAAGTAACTCTCGGCCCGTCAAATAACGGAAAAAACGATTTATGTATCAAAGAGAATTCAGAAAGCTTATGATTAATGTGTATATGCGTTTTTTCCACTATTTTCCTCGTCAACTACAGACAGACAGCTGTGCAGATAGGACGATTGCTGATCGTTTGACATGCTGTTTGGGTTGTTGTACGCACAATAGCGTCAGACGAAGGCAGATGAATCAATGTGGGATCAATCGGAGGCACGTGAAACAGAGGACCTTCATCAGAGGAGCATAAGGAGCATTTTATAGTTTCATTTCCAAGAATGCAAAGTGACAAAATGAATGTTTTTTGCGATTTATTCCATTGTTCAACACAGACTGAGGGAGTACAAATACGAAAGTGAGAAATCCATGCAAGTAAAGCAAGGATGAAGCGCAGTTTGCAGATGAAAGTGTGAAGAGTGATCACGTCACGATCAGTAGTTGTGAGTGGTCAACTGTCAACTGAGCAGATTACGGAGACTCATTGCCCGTACAAACGTTTTCTCAGGATGCGTGAGGAAATCGTGATTGTCTTTGCAGTTGCCAGACGTTGATGCAGATCAGATCTTGGTAGGTAGACAGGCACATGGGACAGTATTCGGAAAGCGATGTTGGAGTTAATCACATGACTCACACTAGCCAAGTGAACGACTGCTGGGATAGTAGTCGAATTCCTCGATTTGATTGTCTGCCATAACGGATTGTGCTCCTGTATTATATTTCATAACCGTCTCTTCGTACACTACAAGGGCTGGTGAAGGAGTAGACCACTGATGAGTTGTATTTGAGACGTAGAGGAATCAGCCGAGCACCTGTGAACCACACTTTGGATGAAGTGGTCGGAAAGGTTTTCCGAATCGTGTAACGTTTCATCTTTAACGGGCACACAGGTCACTCTTTAGTTTGGGCTGATGTCCAAAATGGCCAGACGTAAAAGTGGCGAATATTTTCACACTACTTGTAAGGAGCGTAAGACCACTTCAACGCTGATACAAAAATTGCTTCGCCTATTCGACTTAATGTCACAACAAGGACTCATTCAAAGCCATTTTATTCCCACACTTAGACTAACAGTTGAGCAACGCAGCTTATAAGACTAGCATGTGCTACGATTTGGTGTGACTTTTGATGTCACAGGTAAGTTTGCTGTGTCGAAAACGAGCTTAATAATTTGTTTCTTTAAAGACCAGGTTTATCCTCAAGAGAAACGCGAACTGAATGGGATAGTAAAAGTCAAATCAAGAATGTGAACATTATTGTTCACTCCTAATTTGAATATCAAATTTGAATTCAAATGCTCTTTATAGAGTCGCCTGTGTGTTTTGGTCAGATGTTCAAATAATTACCTCACAGAAGTGTTTAAATTTGCACCTAATATTCACCTAATATTTTGTGATCGTGCTGTGTGTAAACGTTCTAGAAAGTATAAAAATGCATATCAATTATTCAGCCACAGTTATGCTCAAAAATAGGAGCCGGCGCTTCAAACTCGCCTTCTATATTTTATCCGGTGTTAGGGGTTATGTAACATGTTTACTGAATGCCAGCCGTATTCTTGTTTGTAAAGTTAAGCTAATAGCGACCATATAATACATGAAAACCGAGTCGATTACAACCTTTATTCGACTGTCCTAAACTAGGCTAATAAATTACTTTATCGCCCAGCGTAATTGAGCTTTCCCACTCGAAGTCACTTGATTTCAAGAGACCAAGCCGGTGATGTGTGAGGTTAGATGAGAGTCGAAGTCGAACTATATAGGTTCACTTTTGTGGTACCTGAGAATTTCATATACCTTACCGCCCTCTGGGGGGTTCACCTCAGACAATATCACAACAGTCCCTCAACGATGATGCGTTTCCACGTAAGCATTTAGAATTCAACTGTGAAGAAACTGTAGCTTCAAGAACAGGAAAGATGAAATAAAAATAGAACAACAAAGCCGACCCCTTATTTATTCTTATTTATCCCTTATTTTTCAAAGTGAGGCTGAATAGTATTCAGGCGTAACCTACAAAAAAGAAGTGTTTACCAGAGGGCTCTTCTAAACAAAAGTAACCAGAAGTACCCTTAGTCGCCGGTCCGGCGGCGAGTATTGCGTGATCGCACTGCAAACGTTGGTTACTCAGAAACCGGTGGGTTGTGTGTTAGGGTCATTTATTTCATCTCGAACGAATGAATACCAGTATTGTGTTTATGTGACCAAGGTATCTAAATGCAACTCGAAAAACAGAAAAAGACAATCAATCTTTTTTTAATCTTCGCGTCACGTGAGTAAATTCAAAAAGGTAGCGCAAGATGGGTTTCTTTCTAGAATATTCCCCGTCTGCTGATCAGGTACAACCGTCAAGTGATATACTTTCACAATAACTGCAAGCAGCAAGTGTTTCCTTCCGTTTTTTCATACCAAAAGCCCTCACTCGTATTCTACGCCTCATCCAAGTGAGCCATTCAGTGATCAACAGCATTAGGTACCAAACATCACAACAACACGGAAGTGCATTTGTCCTTGCGGGTGAATAGTCTGAGCAAACTGATAAGGTGAAACGCAAGTTGGCGTATCACGCAACCACCGAATAGAGGATATCCCTCTCCTGATGGTGACTGGCTGAATAAGACACTGAACGACCAATGAATACTTAATGATTGTCCGTCGCTCTACTATTGGTCCTAGCTCGGCGCACCGCTATTACACTAATCGGTACATTTCAAAGGTGATTGAGTTAACGCTGCATGAACCTCTCAAGCCTTCCATGCTTGACTAATAGACCACCACTGGTACAATACTGTTTGATCGATATTATCAGGTACCACGTCATTATCCAAGTTTCCCTGCTTTCGGTAAATCCAGTGTACGAAGTTCTCATAAAGCCATCCCAATCTGCCTTGGTAAATTGGCCGTTCAAGGATTTGACGTGAACTTTAATTAATTATTCCAGTTTTGCTGGTTCTCTGTTCCCACTGGGGTTAACTTGATAGAAAATGTGCACCCTCCCGCGGATCTTATCGCAAGTAACCCGAGTCCAGATGTCCTTCTCGCATGTTGGATCTGCCAATTTGTGGACATTTAAGGGAGTTTGGACTTCTGTTGGATCAAAATATAGCATCAAGAGGATACTAAGCTCGATAATGTCATTCGAAGACTTGCAGCAGCCCTTCGCTCTCCAACCAATTGTGATGAGGTGCCGTTAGACACTAGACTCGGTACACCGGAGTGAACCAATCAACAACCGGCTTTTCTAATCAAGGTCACTGAAGAACTTAGCTTAAGTGTGCACCTGATGAGGGTAGAGATCAGGCCATACAACCAGAGTGAATTCTATCCGTTTTCACTCATTTCAGGCTTCGAAAAACCACTTACTTTCTTTGGGGAATTCCCACTTCTTTTAAGTATGGTGGACTTGCTTGCGAGGTTTCTAAGTTGCCTATGAACATTTTGCGCAGCTTTGCGGGAAATGTTATGGCAAAGATGGGTGCGAATTGAGAAAACACAAATGCTTCAACGACACGCGCTTCATTTTCTTCCGCGTAAACTGAAACTTGTGGTCACCTATCGAGTGTGGTCGACTCAAAAAAGCATTCAGATAGTGACATTTTTATACAGCTCTTTTCGTTCTTTCGACCAGTCGACAGTTGAATACCATTTGTTTGCTAAAATCTCTCAAACGGGGTGCAGTAGTTTTATTTTCAGCTTCGCTTACGACTAGGAAATCCATTTGGTTTACTACTGTATGTACGCAACCCCTTTTGTCGCGTACGTAAAAAAGCGTAAGAATACACTTCACAAACTGTAATAATAAATAAATAAGTAAATAAGGAAGGAAGGAAGGAAAAGAATAAAGAGATAATGGTTCACTCATAACACTCTTTTGGTAAATAGCTGCCATGCCATACAGAGTACGCACAATAACTGAGATACAACGAGGCTTACCGAGCCTAGAAAGAAGCAGGTGAGACGCCTGGTTTTAGTTCGAATCACAGTCGTTCGTGCCTAAACCGCTGAACTATGTCGTGTTCCTTCGCCTACTGTAACGTATATTCAACCAGTCGCATCCAAAGTTTGCTGTTATTGCTGTTTCCTAATGTTAAGAAAAGGTAATAGTGTGCTTTTTGGCTCCACTGTAAGTGGAGTGGTACTCGAATTTAGCGCTTCATTGCTGGACAATGTTCCAAACAGAACGATGACACCAGGACACAAGAGGAGCGTTAGATACGACAGTGTCCTGAATATGGCTTTCGGCATACAAAGGTCACATAAACAGACTGACATGTCTTTGATCTTCCCAAACGCAGGTTGCAATCTTTTCTGTTCCTTGAAATCAATGGTTATGGTGTTACGAGTATTAGAATAAATGAATTCTCACAAACTCACGATTCGCCGAGAACTGTTCACGGGCCTTACGGCATTTATGCGTACGAAAATGGACCAAAAGCTCCTATAGATTTTTGACTAAGCAGTTCACTTATTACAATCCCGTCTTGCGAAACAGCTTGTGGATTTGAAATCATTAGCGATACCTTTCGAATGGTTGTTTCAACCTAGCTTCATGTGCGTCTTCTTAGACTGTTTTCGTCATAGAAAGGCACTTGTTAGACACGGTGTGAATGTAGTGCGCAGATAGCCTCATGTTTGCCTGGTAATTGATCTGTTCACTGACCTTGATTACAGAAGTTTTGTTGCCATTAGACGGGACGTCTTTGATGCGCAGTTTGGTGGATAATGGTCTCTTTATTTTTGCCTTTAAACGATTTCCAAAGAGTATATTATACCTTATAAAGGTGACACTTTGACAGTAGTGAAGGTATAGACGCCTTAATAAAGCACCGGGGTGACTCATTCTTCACCAAAGTTACGATAGACAGCCCACGACCGATTTCGCTCTTCTGAGTCGGCCTGGTTAAACACATTCAGTCGAAGCAGACCATTATAAACGAAACATTCATCTGAATTCAGGTGTCTCCTGTTAAGACCAAATTTATATAGAAATGAGAGTTTTTAGCAACCTTGTGAGTGTTTTTCGTTATGAAAATGCACTGCGATATCTCGGATATCGTGCCAGCTGAAACATAAGGCGACCTGTGTGCAGCACATTCAGTTGTAGAATATCATAAACGAAAGATTCAGTCGAGTCTCTCGTGAAAGCCAAACTGATTTGCAAATTAGTGTATTTCCCGAAAACAGTGCAATTTGGTTCAAGTAGATAATGAAGTTGACGGAAACTCTGGGATCGCGCCTACCTGATGAGCCTCAAGAGGGGCGAAACCGGTCGTGGACTGTGAGAGAGTTTTCAGCAACCTTATAAGCAGTTTCTTTTATGAAAATGAGAATATTTGTTTATCCCATCCCACCGATTCAGTACATCATAAGTTTCTGGGCTCTGAGACTGTGACTTGTCGTTAGTTTTTTCAAATGAGTCATTTTCTATATTTACATTTTCTCAAAATAAACAGAATTGGTTACGCACTTTGTTGATTTGATAGTGTTTCCTTGACTGCACCCTAAAATGAATTAAAGTCAGAAGACTTATTGTTGATGGGAAAGACCTTGAGTAAGCTGTCATCAGTAAGATTGTGGGTAAAAGGGAATGAGTAAATCGCAAAAGTTGCTGTTGGTTGCGGCATTGCTAGAATTTATGTTCACGTGACTCCCGTTTAAAAAATCGTCTTCTTTTCTTGAAGTAATTATTCCAATGGGTCCGTACAAAAAGGAGGAAGCACTGAACTCTGGTTTCGCTCTTAGCGCTCATCAGCAGAGCATATCCTTGTTTTTATTAGTGTTTGAATTCCGGATATCTGATATAGTAGACCAATGCACTATCACAACTCCATCACTGGTTGCACCTGATTCGTCGTGCCTGGACAAGCGCACATTTTAATGTTCGAGGGATGTAAATGGTTCGTCCGAAAGTGACGACCCAGTGACATTCCTGTTGGTGTCGGTCGATGCTGGAGTCCTAATAAGCTGGTCAGCCGATCGACACGTGCAGGAGATTTATTGGCTTAACTTTCGAGGCAAGCCAATCACGTCGCGCAAATACCATTGCCTAGTCCGGCATGTTGGTTTATGTGCGTTCAATGTGTACTGGTGGAATAGTGGCAACACTCTGGCTTCTCATATCAGGTGTTCTGGATTCGAAACCCAGCAGAGGTTAGAATAGGCACTGCTGATGAGCTCCAATAAGTGAGCAAAACTCTAATCCGATCAGTGTGTTGTTGAGTGCAGTTGACCTTGCAGGATGATAAACCAACTTCAGGAACACTCCAATTGCCCAGCTTCAATATTCCTCGAAAAGAAACACTCAAACCGTGGCCAAGTCTTCATCCGAATTTCCAATGCCTTTGAATCACCGAGAACAGCGTTTTTCATAGTCAATTCAAATAATGATCAGTAATTTTGTTGGGCACCCACCTCAGCGGTTGTGCGAAATTCGTTGTGAGCCAAGGCTGAGCATGCAACTCTGCTGTCCAAATCGCGGCAGCTAACTTTTATGACTACCCACGGTTGTTTTTAAAGTACCACAACGAAAAGTGTGCTGCTAGCGAGGTTCTCCGAATTTTAACGCATATTTACCAGAAATGTCTGAATAAGACCCAAGCCCATGAAATGATGCCATGTGTGAGCTGATGAAACTCAGTAAAGCAGTCTGGCGGTTTTCATAAATGAAACTACTCACAAGGTTGCTGAAGACTCATCGACAGCCCACGATCGGTTTCGCTCTTCTTGGGGCTCATCAGGTAGGCGCAGTCCCTGGGTTTCCGTCAACCTAATGTTCTAATCGAACCCAAATTGGACTGTTTTCGAGAAATATGAAGATATACTGCGATATCTCGAATATCGTGCCAACTGAATCATGGGGCGGCCTGTGTGCAGCAATTCAGGTTAGAATATCATAAACGAGGGATTCATTTGAGTCTCTCGTGAAAACCAAATTGATTTGCACATGAGTATATTTCTCGAAAACAGCCTGGCAGTTCTTAATAGTTAACTGGGAGTTTGTCTTCTCAGTGAAACCAGTTGATGCTGAAAAGACGCAAAGCACTTTGAGACTGTTTCATCCTCATTGATAGCCGCAAGCAGTAAGCCTTCCACGAATCTCAGACAGTTTCGAGCACGTGGCTTTAATGTCAGTAGTTTGAACACTTCACGTTCCGTCTTGAGTGACTGAATAGCAGTGTGATTAGTTCTCCCTTAGACAGAATATAACGTCACTCACACTTCAGTTACAGAAACCAGGTCACGTGGCCACCTTCCAAATGACTGGTTCCTCGAATGAAATCTTCTCAAACGTAAGTTGTACTGATCATGTGAAATCACTCGTCCTGGGAACCACGTGTAAAATCATAGTAGTCTGGGAAGATTTGGTAGCTTTAAACTGAAATTTTTTCTCGGCAGTTCACTGAATCGTCAGACTGTTTGGCGAACAGCTGATTGTGCAAATAAGTAGTAAGTAAGTAACTAATAACTTATTCCTGGATAGGTCAGAAAGTGCCGGAGACATATTGCAGTAAATCAGATTTCTTAACAATAAAAAAGACGCACTGGGAGTGCACTGAATCTCTTTGGACTACGGAGAGCCGCTAATTCTTCCCAGTTTAGCAGGAACTGCTATAGTGCGGGTTCAGTGGATGTGCAATCACATACTATAAGAAACAGAAACAATTCGAACTTACGAGGTTGACAAACAGTCCTCTTCTCTTCTAAAGTCCCCCTCAAAATGAACCGGGGGGGGGGGCGTTCAGAGTGGGGAATGGTCGTGGATCGCAGTGACCTAGGTAATTTCTGAAATAGATTAGGATTACCTCCAAATCAGTTCTCCCGAAAAGTCGACCAAAGAAGGAGCCAACATTATAGGACTAGCCTTCTAATGTAAACAGATTTACGCCTTATCAGCTAAGCACTCATCCACAACGAACCAAGCCAATCAAATAAGGAGGACTCACCCGACCCATCGCTGTGAGAAATTTTGGTGCAAATCTGTGGTATGCGTTAGAAACTAATGATGGTAGGCAAGAACAGTGACACAGCTTGTATTCTACAGTCAGACCTTTGGGTCTAGAACTCACGAGGGTACCTAAATAACAGTGATACAGTTCTAGCTTCATCAAATTGTTCACACAAAGTACAATACTCATAAACGTTCCATGTGTGAAGTGTGATGGTGTGGTAGTAATTGTGATTTGTTGGGTGTTGCCGCGGCAAAATATGACTACAGCTGTTGTGTATATCATACCAGAACCTAGAAATTCAGACACAAAATTCCACCAAAATAATATGACCAGAGAGGGGAGACAAGCTAAACAATTTCCTTTGCCCGCTTGCGCTAGGTTTTGTAGATACAGCTGAAAAGTTAGTTTCGATTAACGAACTGGTCATTCTGGTATAATGGGAAAGCCTTTATGAAGATTTGATCATTTAATCTTGTTTTGGATGCGATTCTTACTGTTTGCTGGCATGGGAATTATCGTCGGAAACTTGATCCATGCTTAAACAATCACTACGCCAATATTTCAATTTCAAAATTTCAATACACTGGATTGGGCTTTCGTTCTGCTACAATCAACATCACCGTTATCTCATTCCCACCGATTCCAGTGTCCTTCAAAAACACAAATTTTTTCTTTTCTGTGTTTACTAGATCCTCCATTCTCCACGCCTTTTGCAAATTGGCCGACAGTACTGTTTCTGTCTCGTTCCTTACTTCAGAATACCTTCACCAACCACCTGTGCTTGTGCTATTCCAAGCTGACCGTATAGATCTGTTCTGGTGTTGTTCCCACTCATGTTTTTTCTTATTGGGCCCCAAGTGATGTGGTGCATACATTTGTCACTCGCGCATATTAAACATCTCACATCTCATTCTGTCCATCATGATGTCTGATAACGAGGCGGGCAGACAACAATAAGCGACGGATTCCTTTTGATTATTCGATCGCACGCATTCTCCATGTTAGCATTACTCAAGGAAAGGATGTTGTCTTCATTGGCCAATCATTTAACCCGTTATCCAAGAGGATTGCTCAGTCCACCTTCAGCACTTATAACCGTCCTTTGGTGTGCAATATTTTTCCGCTGAATGCTACTCACCTCCCGAAGGCTGATCTATAAAAGCCGATATGAAAGTCAATCTTTCAGTTTCGTGCGGACATTAATTGGCACATTTTTGTTCCCTATTTGTACAGACTGCCTAGGATGGAACCAAACATACGTGGCATCTCTGTTATAATACAGTGTGCCACCAGATGACTGTACTTGAACGCGGGAAATTCACAAATCGTCTGTTACACAGAGTATTGTGGGCAGTAACACTTCATGAAGACATCTGTCTTCTCTTTTGAGGTTAAACTAAGGGGAAGCGCACAACGTCAGTAGTGAAGAATGGAAGTTAAGCATCATCATCATCATCATCATCACCTTCATCATCATTGGTTGCAACACCAGATGAGAATACGGGCGCTTCACTAGCGTAAAACCATATTAGTTTATCTGGATGATCGGAAGATGAAACAAATGACAGAGGGAAGGGGACCTGCAGCTTATCTANACAGAGGGAAGGGACCTGCAGCTTATCTACCGAAAATATCCGACGGACCTGCACCTCAAACAATCAATCAGACAACCTGGATAGATACTGCAAGCATAAAGGCTGCTGACATCGGTCAGCCTCCATATCGTTGGGTGTCTGCACCTAAGTACATGGAGGGTCTCGTGACTCAATCCTGGACGGTGAACGGAGCCATCGGCACCCAAACTCTTCGCAACATCCTTCATTCTCTTATGTTATGTCAAATTCTGTCCACCTCGGGATTCCGCCACTCCGTGCACGGGAACAACGCTAGCCTCGGTAGGCGGCAACTAGTTATGCGTAACACAGTCCAGGGTGGACTGCTGA
Organism: Opisthorchis viverrini; assembly: GCF_000715545.1. Classification (NCBI taxonomy): domain Eukaryota; kingdom Metazoa; phylum Platyhelminthes; class Trematoda; order Opisthorchiida; family Opisthorchiidae; genus Opisthorchis; species Opisthorchis viverrini. The sequence continues at coordinate 445,986 of NW_008751781.1, forward strand.
ACTCATCTCTTCAGTGAAGTGCCATGTGCTACAGTGAAACTTGTCTCCCGATCAGTTCATTGTGAATTCGAGGAATACAGCTGAATCAAACTAAATTCATGGACCACCGGTGTTCAAAGACCAGAAGATGCCTCATATCCTCTACCCGAACTGACAAAATCTCAAAGTAGTCGGGTCTACACCTAGCGTACAATGCTCCACAACTTCCGATGTCATTTCTTGAATTCTCAGAGGCGTCTTCGAAGATTGTACATCCTGGGGGCGAGGTGCACAACGAAGGACTGCATGACCTCGATCAGTTTTTCTAGTATTGATAGCACTTCTTGTTGCACTTCAGAACGTAAAAAATGCAAAGTGCACTCAATGAATGGCCTGTAAATCTGGAAGCACATGAGACGCGTTTAGTTTGCACGGTAAAAACACAGTTGCAGACAAGCCTTTATATCTTGGTTCTTTTCTAGAAATGAACATTCTCACTTTCAAGCTGACTTCATAGGTACACAAGACACTTTGGACGGAGAAAATGGATCGGACGGTGAGCGGATACCTCCAGCGTTTGGACAGATGAATCAAGTGCTTTTTAAGGTAGAAACCCAACTGTCTAAGACGAGTTTGATTGCAAATTCCGGTTAACTGAAACAAAAATCAAAGCATTCATACAAGTTCCTCCAGTCAGGCAGATTTATGGATAACTTTACTTAGTTCCCCAACAAAAATAAGCCGAAGGTACTTCTAAATCGCTGTGCCTATCAAACCTTGAGAGACAATCCAGGGAAGTTTACTCCGTGTCCTTTGTAGTTACCGGTTGCATATGAACTACACTAACGGTCAGCATGGTTGGAATCATCCGCTAATCAGTAGTCAATCTGATGGTGTGTGCGTGTGTACAACAGAAACGGAACTAAAGTTGACGAAGTTGATGTAAGTTATTTCTGGAATTACTTCTTAATGGTGCAGTTTTTAAGTTTACATACATAGAGGCGAATTAACTAGTCGGATCGTACGAACTGCGCATACATATAGATGGTGAAAACGAGGGATATGACCCAGGGGATTGATAATTTTTCATCGGTAGTGGTGTTTGCCGATTCACCTTCAAGATACAGGACGCCAAAATCGATCGATCGGAACGAACTCAAAGTGGGAAGCTGGATTTCAGGATATCGATTCAGAGATAAATGTCAACCGTGATGTAGTAGTCGATGGCTTCTCTGACAACATAGGTTGTAAGAGTGGTCAGTATGCCATTGTTGATTTAGAGCTTTGTATGTTTGAAGGTTGAAATGGAACGATAAATTTGAGAACCACAAAATGGTGACGGCATACCTCCACAAGCTGTCTCTTGTGAAGAATATCCGTGAGATGGAGTGCTCAAGACGATTCTGAGGCCACTCGTTAGCTTTACACGTATTTTACCGCCACCCAAATCACCAACCTGAATTTTCAAACGAGTAAACCGTACGGTAACGGATGGCTTTGGGCTCTGAAAGTGAGACATCTAAACATACAGGTGAATCCTCTGTTAAAATTTCGTGATGTCACTTGTGAAATAGCTTTACTGACAACAACCGAAAGGATCTACGTGTTATTGGTCAATTCTTACGAATCGATAAACATCAACTGATACTCCCTGAAAATTACTTCTCAACTTTCAGCGACTTCGCTGATTGCATGGGTGAGTCAGGTAAGAATCGCAAGTTTTTCAGTAGGTTTGGTTGTCAGACACGTAACGGTGACATCATTAATTCGGAAAAACAGATTTCTCGTAGTAATCGAGTGACAAGAGGATTAAATCAATCCAGCTGACCCCGCGTGAATCTAGAAAATAATGTCGGACAACGCGAGCGCAAAAACCAAGCGCATTATTTGTTGTTTGGCCACACAAATCAGGGTCGAAATTCTCGGTCGAATGGGGGCAGAAATCTGCTTCATTTCATAAAGTTGAGAATTGCAGCCACCCCTGATGAAAAAGCGGTCGATAACCCAATTATCTGCTGCTAAAAATGTTCCCAGTGAAATAATGCGGCGGGGCACGCGTAAGAGGCCTTGTCAACGTTAAACCTTTGTACAAAACTCGGGCGTCATATCTTTCAAAGATTGTAGCTTGAGGTTACTGGATTACAAAACGTAAGTTGAGACGAACGCTCTACAAGTCAACGATACTATCCGGTGATCGTGATGAGGATTTGAGTAGCCAATCAAACGAGGTTTTCAATGATGTTGAACTTGAGTTTTGGTTTTCCAGTCATCAGCTCTCTGTTTCAATCAATACTAGAAACAGAGATCAATCAATCCCTAATACCGCAGAGTCAATCGAAGAGTGCGCCGATCAGGCCCAAACAAAAGTGGACATTCAGTGAAGTGTACAGAATGAGACAAGCAATACTGTTTGTATTCTACTAAAAACCTATGTTCTCGCATTATTAACCTCAGATTTCCATGCCGTGAGGAGCTATTTTCGTCTATTTCTAACAACATGAATGTATACGACGGTAACTGTGTATGTGCTTTTGTTTTATCTTCACATGTTCCTTGAACAGGCTCGGTAGGTGATGTTGATTTTTATGACGTCCTAACAGCTATTGCTACGCATTATGTTCACTGAGATCTCATCAGGTCCTTTGCCGTGGCCATCGGCGTAAATTGGTATACGCCCTAATAGCAGCTTGTTGTGCACAACAGCCTCATTTGGAACATGCCCTTGAAGACTGAGGTTATTCCTGTAGAACTAGGGTTTGGTCACTCCGATAGACAATCGCCCGTACGCTTCGCATGGAAGGAGGTTCATTTGGTGAATATTAAAGGATGTCATGTTCACGTCATCCGCGTGACGGTTTCCGCAAAAACTTATTTAGCTGGGAGGTAGGTTGCAGTATTTATTTACTATAGGCAGGAAAGTTGTCACCTAGCGTGACCACTTGAGAGGGTCCGGTGCCCCTCCTAAATAATATTGGGAACATGAAGTCCGTTTTTGAAAACATAGTAGCTGTTGATGTGTTCATCGATCGTGGCAAGCGGCTAATAGACATTCCTTCGCCAGTCAGGGAGATTTATTAATGTTCAGTTCGAAACCGAAAAAAACAGTCTTAAGAATTTCCATTTGAAGATGATAAAGCTGAGCTAAAATAATATAATTTCGTAGGAAATGCCCCCTGATCCTTTGAAATAGCTAGTTACTGTTAGCATAGGAACCAAACACGACCATAGGCCCAAGACGGTCGGTTAGTGTTTGGGAAACTGTCCAGTTTATGGGGTTCATAGATTAAACAACCATTAGAGCGACACTCCCAAACAAACCATCACACGTCTTGTCCCCGCAGTCGCTTTCACTATCATGTGATCAATGTCCGAACGAACCAATCGTGTTCTCGCTACTTCGTGATGACTTATCAAGTGATCGATTTCCGTCTGTTTTTGCTGCCTGTTTGGTATTATCACTCAGTTTATCATCTGGTCCAGCGCACCGTAATGTGTTACAGACTTTTTTGCCTATTGGGCTCGCCTACGTGCTCCCACCACGACATAAAAACAAACTGACAGAGGCCTAAACCATAAAGAACAGTGCAATGGAGAAAGTGCAACCGGCGGTGCTTGAAAAAATCATTCACGATATGAAGGGAACTAATCGTCTTACAACCGGTCAGGTTGTTTGTTCGGCTTGTCACGGAGTGGTACCGGATTTTGTCACGACAAGCCTTTTGTCGTTGCTATGCAGCTGGGAGGACTTTGCTTGTGGTTTCCAGAACATTTAGCGGTGTCAATCGGCTGCGTTTGCTCTGTCCGCCGTTAACCCAGTTACCGGCTTTATGTAGAAAATTATTCGGATTTGAAATAATCCTCATGTGATCCACATCGCACTCACTGAATGAATGCGTCTGTTTCTTAGTTTGACAGGGCTAGTAGGCTACGGTAACCTCACAAAAGCTTGTGCACCGATGCTTTTGTCACCGTGGAAGCGATCAGTGTTGCGCTCATAGTCATCCTTGAAGTTTGCGGAAGTGTATCTCTCTTCGGCATTCACATTAAGTGGATACCAAGCAAACAAGATGAAGCCGGTCCTAGCTATCACACCGTATCTCCAAAATCTTAATAACTTCATGCAGTACCAAGTTTTCAACACCTGGGTCCTCCTTTGTTTTGGAACCCACTACCCTTTAATGAAAAAGGTCAATAACAAAAAAGCTGAAAGTTGTTCGACAGCTGATGACCAGTTCAACCTTCATTATTTGGGCTCACCAGGTAGGCGCAACGGCCTCTTGTTCCACCTTTTCGGCCCTAATATTACTCAGAGATAGATGCTGACAATCCCGAGGCGACCCCTTGTGATACATTTGGCTGTTGATTCACAGGATCCCTCACCGTATCCTCGAAAGTGGTTCCACCGAGTCATTATTCTGGCAGGCAGAAGCCATTTCGCAGTTCGAACGCCTAGAGATATTCGAAGCCAATGTGAAGATAGCTTCACCAGAGTCGTGGGTTATTTGGATTTAATGGTTCTGTTAGCGATCCCGCACCAGAGATCACACGTTTCTCGCTGTCTTTTAGATTGTGGGTGAACGGGCAAAAACTGGGACTACCAGAGAACTACCAGGATAACTTTTCTAATCAAGCCCAAATAAAACTATGTTCACCTGTTTCACATTCTGTGCACCTACTGCTAAAGTGCGAAGTTCACAGATTTGGCGTATCTTCCCCTAATATAAAGTGACGTCGGAGGGATCCAAGATGATTACACCAATGACCAACGTAAGTGGTCTTTATTTCGTATGTACCATTCTAACTGGCACAAAGTAATCTTCTCACCCAATCAATTTTGGTGTCTTTAGAATTTTTGGTACTTTGGTTTATTTTGAGTTCGAAAATATAGTTAACCACTAAATCGACTGCGCAGAAGCGGGCGTTCCTTCCTGTTTGACGCTCAGCTGATTGGTGTAGCAGGAACTCAGGTCAAGGTTCACACGCCTATCTTCAGCGTCCAACCATGGTACATTGGATAGCTTTTTTCCAGGTCCGACTACTTGTTGTCTATAATTATCACCTGCAAAAATTGCAAAGTGATTACCACGTGATTCCCATAAGGTTGTGGAATATTTAGGCATAAGTATCTTTAAGTTCGCCGGCAGTTAAATACGAAACATATTTTGACGCACGCTTTAAATCAAGAAAGCTTCCCTGTACCCGTGACGACTTTTTATTTGGACAAACAAATTATTGAGAATAAGCTAAATACACTCATTTGTAAACAAATTTGGTTTAGTGAGAGACTCAGCTGGAACCCGGCTGAATCTCTCGTTTGTGATGTTTCCAAGGCCAAACCGGTCGTGGGCTGTCGAAAGATGTTCAGCAACCTTATGGGTAGTGTGTTAAGTACATACATGTATCGCGATATCTCAAATATCGTACGAACTAAAACATGAGGCGACCTGGCGCAGCACAGCCGGGTTCCAGGTGAGTCTCTCGCAAAACCAAAGTTGTTTGCAAATGAGTTTGTTCCGCTTATTTCGTGCAATTCGTTTTCCAAGTAGAACTAAAATTCACAGAAACTCGGGGACTGTATCTACCTGATGAGCCTCAGAAAGGGCGAAACCGGGCTGTCAAAGAACGTTTAGCAACCCTATGAGTAGTTCAAACTATTGAGAACCTTTAACATGTTATCATTTTAATTCGTGATATGAATCCAAGTATAGGTATCGTTGGAATAAGGCGTGAAAAGTTTTTTTTGCGCGTGCCACAACCCGAAGTCTCCACTGTGTACAATTCATTACCCTAAATATCATTTCCAACCCTCTCTCCGGTTAGGCTTAAAATAGACCCAGGATTAGGTCGAAAACAGGCATACTTATTCCAGGACAAACCCAGATTTCACTGGAGGTGTAGGCGTTATCCAGGTGATGTTTTTCACAATTATCCCGGAGCGATACGCAGTTGGAGATGGGAATCAGATGTCAAAAACGGATTTGTTTTCGAAAAGCATACCAAAAGACAGTCAGCTTTGATTTGCAAGACAGCTAATCGCTATATTCTCCGGAGATAAACCAGGTGGCCCCGACCAAACTATTGCCGCATTCTGTGAGAAGGATTTCTCAGCTTAAATCAAATTTACTGATCCCCTGGGTAATCGTCGTCCGGCTATTGATCATCTATCTATAGTTGGAATACAAAACGAAGATTTAGTTACCGGCAGTATCACTTTATCAGGCTTTTTTGTCAACAGCCTCCGGCTTGCAATTTACCAGTAGGTCAGTTTGATAGTTGAATTCAAAAACTTGGATTATTTAGGATCGTCTTTGTCGAATCTATACTGTCGATAGACGGCCAGTACATATGGTGATGATATGAAAGGGAAAGATGCGCATACGAGGAAAACGCACTGTTTTCTCTCAGTCAGATGGCTACACGCTGCTATAGTGTATTCGCTGATGTTTGAACTAGACGTCTATTGGCTTTGTAGTAAATATGGGGCCATTTAATCAAAAGCATCCTGGCCGAATTAGTCCGTTTGCATCGACATGATGCCTGCATTATAATGCCAACGGAGTCATCGCTTGTTCCCTTTTGAGTGAGAATTTTATGCCCACAATCTGATTGATTGTCACTTTGGGGAATAAAATGGCGATTAAGTTGGTGACCGTTGGTGATAAAGACCAGGTGAAGCAGCGGGTGAAGCTTCCTGTAAAGGTGACAAGGAATATAAGCTTAAAATCCCATCGTCTTCTAAAGTTCAAAGGTAAGAGGAAAGACAGTGATTCATTGTATTTCCTCAATATCCTCCCTGGTCCCTTGTCATGTGACCCGTTGCACGAAATAAAAGCTGGGAGTAGGCAGTATGCTAACTTCGTCTGGACTGATTCCTTTGAGCAACTTAGCAATATACCTAGCACCTAGGGCTCCATAGATGTATTCAGCCAATCAGCTTGAGGCATATCAAGGTTAAACCGCGGAATTATCCACCAGAATATGTGATTCGAACCCAAACCCAGCTTCTCGACTGTTCTACTCTAGGCTTGGGTGGTGCGGCAGTGCCACAACCCCCGTGCTTCCTTCGGACAGCAAAATGTACCAAAATGGTGTCAGAGCTGATCAATGAACCGTCAGCTTGCCCACTTGATCTAATTTTATGTACAGAGTTCCTCGCCACCTGTAAACAGATATCGGAAAATTGATAAATCAACTTTTGTTGGACCAAGGGCAGCCAGCCTAATGAACGAACACCGTCAAAACCACATATTCAAGACCGAGAGACCAGGCTCTTGGATCACACGTTACTGGTGATGGCATCATGTGTGCATTAGTGTAAACAAACACCTAAGTGAAACCAGGTGACTTTTATCAACTTATACTAGTAGGTTTTGTATGGGTGCGCGTCTGCCCTGTTCAGATATTTATGTACGCGGATTTTACTGGACAGCCGACGGTAAACAAGTCTCCCCAACAAAGATATGTCCAGTTCCAGCGCACAATCGGGTTAAAAATTACCTTCAAGTTCAGTATCGGTTTTCTGAGGTGGTGAACTCGTACACGGCTTCTGCACGAGGTCCATAACCATACACACTTGAAATTCATGTATAAGATGCAGCGCCCAGAATTGTCACTTGTTGTCTACAAGTGACGAGCTCTGCAAGTAAAATTAAACCTTTTTTGAAAGGCCACTCATTACAACCGACAGAATTGGTCGCTTTAGATTGGTGGTCTTATTTAGGGAGAACCAGCTACAGAAATATATTTTGATGGACTAGACTTAATTAGGTATTTCTGCAAGTTTGTCTACTGGTGTGGGAGCCCTAGGCACGTTGAGTAATCGATTCCCATGAACTTTGAAGAATCCACGTATTCGTTGTCCTTGTGCCAGCCATATATCCCGTAGCTAGTGACCTCTATACAAGGAGATTAGTGAATGGGCAAGCTGTAGTAAGGAAGTGGTTGGACTCGTAAAACCCGACAAATGGTTTATTCACCATCAACTTTACGCTGCTGATGCAGGAATTCAATGTTTATGAATTGGACCTTTGAAGTCGGTCAGGCAGGCCTGAAAATTTGTCTCTAAAAATAAGTCCTATCCAAATGAATGTATTCGGAGAATTCCATCCAATAGTTTGGGTTCAGTTGAAACATGAGGTTGATGGAATCTCGTGAACTGAATTTGCCTGATGAGTCATAACAATGGTGAAACCATTTGTGTGCCGCCGGAGATCTTCCAATAGCCCTTATAGTAGTATGTACATTAATGTGACCTGTTATTACTTCTCTTGGTGTGTTCCAACCAGACTTGGTAGTATGAACCCTGATTCACTCGTGTATTGTCAAGTCCTGTCGACGTACACCCGGAATACAAACCAAAAGTAAAAACTGAACACCC
>NW_008751781.1:454353-477594 GCF_000715545.1 Opisthorchis viverrini
ACAACCTGGTGATAGTCATCTATTCTGTAAAACAAAAAGGCTATTCTGTGTAGTGACCTGGAACAGAGTAACACGCCATGGATGTTTACAAGGTCAAGTAACCCTTTCTTCAACTGGCGCAACAATATGACTCCAAAGTGTAGTGCGCAAAGAGGAGTGAGGACGTTATCCAGGGTGTAGCTAGCAAACGGATGGTGAGTTGTCACAAGCTGATCCTAGTATATCACCTTTAAAGAAAAGTAACGCCTTTTCACGACTAGTAAAATCTCAGTAAAATCTACTGGGACCTGGCATGTCTGTTTAGCCACGTCCAGGACCACATGTGGAAGACCCTCAGTCGTTCGTCGTTGTCTGTTTTATCTCGAAGTGACTGGATGTGCAATGAATTAGTTAATCAAGTCCGTGTGATACAAATTCACCTAATCGATTGTGCTAGGTTTTCAGGATACCGACAACCGTAGGCTAGTTTCAATTTCGGGATTACAAAAAGCGTGAAGACGAAAAGTGCATTTCTAACATTACACTTGATGTGCCCGTGCGGAATTTTGAAGCGGGTTTCTGAAAGCGACATTAGAAGCAAGGGGATCTTGTTGAGACTAAAGCGTCCTCGGGCTTACTTTATGAGAAGTCCTATTTGAGTGATTCTCATAATTCTGTCTTCAGATAAACTACAAATTCCACAGGATATCAACAGCGCGCGACGAATCGCGCATTGATGATGTCACCTCGACTCGTGATGAAACGTTTGCAAGCTCATTACCAAGCTCGGTGAAAAGATCAGCCGCCAACTGACCGACTAAAAATCAGCGTACCGGAGCTGTTTTATCATAGCTATTCAGCATCCATTGAAAGTTGAATAAACTGAACACAATACTCTCTGTCACAACGAGTTCTCAGTTGATCAATGCTGAGATTGGTAACCGTCTTGAAAGAGTGAAAGAGACAAGGTGAGAGTTAGGATGGGGGCATTAGAAGAAGCTGCATTAATGATTGTCCAATTTAGACTCGTAGCTAGATAGAAAGATGTTCGTTCTTCAGCGCAGTTTCTGAGTAGTTGCTGGGACTGATTGATTGATAACACTTTTTATCACGTGACCGTTCTCTTTAACATGCAGATTTATCCCCACGCAGCTTGCGTGGATGTTTCGCACCACAGCTGTGAAACTGCTGATCTCCGAGTAGTTCAGATTACGGCAGTTGCAATACACAAAAAACACTTTGGCGTTATCAGAAGAATGTATACAAAGCCATAACAATATGAACGAGTACAAGCTTCCAGTGTGTCCAGTACAACTTTCACACTGCACTTTTGTGGGTTTCGTCCGTGTCACGAGTTTAGCATCGGTACAGTTGAATTCTGTTTGCTATTAACAAATAGAATCGGGAAAGTGATAAAACCATGTGTGTCCCAAGAACAGAACCAGTGCAGTCGTAGGTTATTCACTCCCTTTTGTTCTATTCACGTGGAAGGGTTATACGTACTCAATGCTGTGAACCTTCGTCTTATGTGGTAGAGTACGCAACACAAGCCTGAAGAGGCTTCACGATCCATCAGTGTTAACCTACTCATTTGTTTGCGGTTGTACTGCAAGGTATGCTGTGGTGCGTACCTAAAATGTTGCCTATTGCCTATACTATTGGAAAAATTACTTGCGTCCAGTGCAGTTGAGTCTAGTTTTCTCGATGCAAATCACCGGATCAATCTGATTGAGTTGCTTGCTGCCATTTATTGATTCCAACCAAATGTTCTCAAAGACTTTCTTGAAATATGCAGTGAGAGACGATGACACAGGCACGCATCTTTTAGAACAACTTGTCTATTCGGCAGAAGCCTGAACGGGTGGGTCTAATGTTCTAGTCCGTCAAATAAATGTAGATACACTATGTCGGCGTTGGTTTGTCAGGTGTCTGGTGGTATGCTTACCAAACCCGTCATTTAGCTTGCAAACCTTTCGTCACACACCACTCTTAGGCGGTTAATTTCTTTTTACCTGTTCCTGTTTACAAGGCTTTTAAATAGCATCTGATTTCCGTTGGTATGATGAGCCAACTGACAGCCAGAGTCCTCGTGAGTTCATTGGTCTGTTTGTGATTGGAGTTGCGCTCTAATCAGTATTCATTCAATTGGAGGTGATAGCTCTTCTGGTTGATCCAACTCAAATAATAATAATAAGAAGAACCACAAGAGAGTGTTTATCACAAATGGGCCAGTGTATTCCTGAGAAAGCTATACACTAATTAGCCAATCGCGTCAGTAAATAGCAGATGTCCTTTAAGAATTATATTAAACGCCCAACGTGGTGAAAGACTTGCAGGCTTATTGTCAAGCTCCGCAAGCATATCTGCAGTCACTTGCTTAGCAAACGCTAAACGCACAGAGTTTCGAACTTTTCGATGTTCTACGTTCACATATAAACCTCCCAACACTATCAACAGGTTTCATTGACTGATTGTTTTACCACTTGTGTTTCAACTTGTGTGTATCAATTTTTGCAAAACTACTTGTTGCATTGGCATATAGGTATACGTATATATACCGCGTCACGTGTGCTCAGAAGCATTTTCCTCGACGGACCTCGGTACGTGAATTCAACAATTTGTTCCTCTAGTCTGTATCAGACGACCAAATGGGCTACGTCGTTCAAGCGAAGGACGAAACCCGTGTGAAAGCAATCAGGGTTTAACGGCCTACCTACTCTGATTTTGTTGGTTTACTAACGTCCGAGCAAAAGTTGCGATAAAAATGGTTGCGAGTATTTCCCAAGGTACACGCAAACATAAAACCACATGAAGTACGTTTGCACTTGGTTTGGAGTGGGAAACATTATGTATTTACTAGTTCGGCGCATCCTAGCTGAGTGTCACTCGTGACCAACGCGGAGGGCAGCTGCTGCGCAGCTGTTCACCTCCAGTAAATGTAATTTCTCTTTATCTAGTCCAGGACGACTGATGTGTATGTATAAAGATTCTTCCATAGGAAGCCTTCTTCAGTCACATTTGAGAGAAGTGAATCTGTCTTGACCGAAAAGATTATTTATCTAGTGTTTTGGGTACAGCGAAGAAGCCCTCGCTGAGGCTATTGCTATTCTCTCAGGCAACCCGAGTCCGTGCACTCGGAAAGTGATTGTGCGGGAATTGAGTGTTCCATAGTCTGATCTAGTGACCGCTAGCCACGCGTGCCAATCGGCCGTGTTGTGAACAGTCTGAACACGTTTACTCAAGGACTCCGGTTTGTCATAGTTTTACTTCTATGGATCGCTGGCTCTCGGACTTGTAACCCCTTGATTTGTAGTGACTGGAAGAAGAAATCGCAAAAACAGTGATATCTATCAACTTGTGTGCTGAATTTTACAATGATTCTTGTGCATGAGTCTCCGACGTTTTCAGATACACCGCATTCATGTGCGTCTGGCGGCATGGTTAAAAAGGACCCACTGATAAAATGTGGACGGTGTCTTCCACATTGGTCATGACTATATGAAAATACGGGAATATATCCTCTACTGGTTAACTGACTGGCTGATATCGACGTTTAATCTGTGGCGAAACGTTCAGCTTTGGCGCCTTGTCACAACGGGTTATTTCGTTCTCATGTCTAATGACAGCAGAAGTGCTAACTGTTTTTTGGTCAAACCCAACAGACATCCGAGTCTGAAGTCTGCCCTTTAAATGGGCTGGGTTTTTCTATGATGTTACTGTATGCATCACTACATATCACTGAAGATATGTCCACCCCCTAGTGGATCAGTCAGAAGCACGTGACGCCCGTGAGTTGTGTTTCATTTCTCGAATATCCTGTTTTCATCACAATAACATACGTATGTCTACTCGAACTGTAGTTCATGTTTCCATCGAACGATGAGAATACGCAATAAATTAGGCCTACCCACAGGCCAATAGTCTGTTTCTGCACTTTTTGTTTTAGAAAGATATTTGCCGAGGAAGTAGCGAGCTGATGCAGTTTACCAACTACTTCCGATTTCGTCCTATAGGTGAAGCCAGTCTATTGTGAGGTGGCGAGAAGCACTGTGCCTAGCTGCTTCATTCTTACTGGGAATCATCAGCAGTGCTCATCTCACGAAACTCCAGTGAAGAGTCTCAAACTCACTACTTCGTGGCTGCTAACCGTTCGACCACGAGCGGCTAATCAATACTGTGATTAGCCTGCACCTAAACAGAATGGAGCACTACTCATCCCTGAACCGCGTATCAACATTACAGGTTAGCTTCAGTTGCAGAACGAAACCTCCAGTAAGTTCTCAATCTCCCCATACTACCAACAGGTGTCTGGTTTCATGACCAGCATCGGAAAACATACCGAAATTCCATGATCATCAGCATGCTCATCTCACGAAACTCCAGTGAAGAGTCTCAAACTCACTACTTCGTGGCTGCTAACCGTTCGACCACGAGCGGCTAATCAATACTGTGATTAGCCTGCACCTAAACAGAATGGAGCACTACTCATCCCTGAACCGCGTATCAACATTACAGGTTAGCTTCAGTTGCAGAACGAAACCTCCAGTAAGTTCTCAATCTCCCCATACTACCAACAGGTGTCTGGTTTCATGACCAGCATCGGAAAACATACCGAAATTCCATGATACTCGCTGACGAAAAAAAATCCGAAACTTCCTTTCCTATTGCATCTCACTCTTTAGCGGATCATTTGCAACAATCGGATCTCCATCTCATACTGACACCCTATTACCTCGGGGGTGATCCGCGCCAGCTTGCTTATTTTATCTTTTTAAACAACTTGCAGTCACCAAAACACACGCCTCTTCCTGCTAAAATCGCTTGTACACGCCAGCCTACTTGATTCTTAATCAGTCTCCTACCGCTTGTCTTTTTAGATCACAATCAGGTACAGTGAACGAAACCATGCGATGATCATAAATTAGTGGGAAAATCTTCATTGAGAGACCTAATCACAGGGTTACTGGAAGCTCTTCGACAGTTCAAGGTTGATTCAGACACCTTGAAGAATACCATCATAACCGAGAGATTCAGTTGAGTATTCCTTGAAGACCAACTTGAAACGGAAATGAGTGTAGTAGTCAGCGGCCTCTGAACTGACAAGCGCTTTGTTGCAAATTTTCATCGGAATGCGTGGTATTGTTCGCTTCCCTGGGGTCAAAAAGTGATTAGCATTGTTATTTCGCATGATACGTTCAAATGACACGGTGGTTTGAATCCGTCTCCTGCAAATGTTCGTGCAAAATCTTACGATAGGCCTTTGCGTTCTGTTCGCGTCGCAGATCAGGAACACTTTTCATTGGCCCGTCCACAAAATCATGGTAATGACCTTCTCACGAATCGACCAATCAGGAACTTGGATGAATTCACTTGGCCAAACTGGTGCTGGTCACATGCATTGATAAACGTGTGTACCCTTTATACCAGGAGTTTAGGCAACATACACACAAAAGGATTTTACAAACCACCGCTATTTATATCAAGAATCGGACCTCTCTTTGTTAGGTCCCACAACTCACAATCCGATGCCCGGATGAAAATCTCTTCCTATGCCCCATCATTATGCGCAATGTCGTATTCACGTTTCGGCTGTTCCATATGTGCTGATCAGTCTTTCAAGACTGATGTGTTTCATTATATGGCAAACGGTATCCGCACTACTTGTGGAATGTCTGCCTTCAGAACGATTATTTTTTCCTGGAGAAACACTTCTTCAGAATAGTTCACAAACCGAAATTACAGGCAATACAACCAGTTCGTTAGCACTGGGACTCAACGCCACACAACCCAACACCCATGAAGCTGACGGCGAATCTTTTGTAGAGGAGAGTGCAGCTATATGGGTCATTACTGTGATAAGCGGAACCTGTATACTAACCATAGCCTTCATCGTGCGTGCCCTGTTTTCACGTGCCGAGGCGTTCCGTGACCCTCAGGAAATAATGTTCAATCCGGATATGGATGACGCACAAATGGGAATAGGTAGTGTCATACCTGGATCCGATCTTGGCTACTTATAATAGACCGTAGCACCAAATTATTTGCTCAATGTGATCGGCAAAATCCGTTACGCATTCCCAGAGCCAGCATTTTGGAATTTGATTTGAACAGCTTGCCACAAAACTCCTCGAAAAACGTAAAGCATTTATCCTCGACAGCCGACGGCCGTGGACCACAGCAGAACCGTCACTCTTGCCTTCCCAGGCCAACATTTTTCCACGAAACCTATTTTCTACTTGAAAAAAACGTACGTGATTTATTTTGTCGCTTTGCCTCGTAACTTGATTGTGTCCACATGGTTTTTCATATACTATTTAGTTTGATTCATCAGTTTTTACTTACTTACTTACTTACTTACCTATGTAAGCAGATGTAGATCTTATTTTGAAAGATAAAAAACATTTTGAACTTTGCATCTAAACACATATGTTGTTGGTTAGGTGCGACATTTTGGTCTCAGTTGGCGCCTGTCAAACATTTCGTTGTTGTCAAATGGACAGTGCTTGTTCGTGAATGTTGAAACAGCGTCTTGAGGTTATCATCTGTTACCACGACCACAGAAATACACACAAATGTTTGCATGAGAGGGAACGAACCAATAAAAAACAACAACAGATTAATCGTGTTGAAAAATTGGGGGTAAAGAATGACCCCAAGTGAATTGAGAGCTGTCATCTTCCTGATGAGTGCTGAGCGGCTACATTGAAAGTTACTGGTTTCCAGTGACGGCATTGAACTTGTAACGAGGTAATTAGAAAACGGGCGTTTGGTTGTGCAGTAGATACTTCACTATCGGAGAACATTCAAAGGTAAGATCAACCACGGTGACCCGAAAGTATGCTAAGTATGCCAAAACAACGCCTACCGTCTGTGCCTCCTTCAGGTGTCGTAAATTGGGAGGTGGTCAACATATGACTTGAAAGAAAGGTGTAAAAGAGAGTACAGAGTTTGGATGTTATTACGGCTGTCCGTCTTGCAGGTTGGGATCCCCGTGATCCACTTTGAACAGTACAAGAAATGGCGGCTGTTTGATTTCTGTCGACATCTGTGCTGTCAATTTCCTTCCAGGCTGTTTGACTGAAGACCTCAAAATGCTTGCAATAAGCAAAAACTAGGCCTCCTTTTTTACCCACTCTGTTTTGCCTTCGTACGTTAAGGCTTTAAGCATAGTTTGGTGGTTGCGTGGCAGTGAAATATCACTGAAGTCGTCACAGATGATGCTCTCTCTGATGATGTTGAGGTTGATGATGTCTTTGAGCTCTAGAAGTTGAACCCTAAAATGCACCTTGAATCATACCATTCTATTTCTGCTCCATTCTATTCTACCCGAACTAATCTAAAGAAAAATAGGGCAGAATATATCTGCAAAAGACCATTTTATTGAATCGAATGAGAGGTTTCTAACATCAACATGATGTTTGGTCCAAGTTCTTTTGTCACAGATGAATCACCGTCACAACAGTTAACCATCTGAATAAATTCAGTTTGACAAATTTTAAACATTGAATAAGAAACGTAATACACTCCTCGTAAGGTTGCTAAAAATTCTTTGACCTTATTTTGGGCTAATTAGTTAGGCGCAGTCCCCGAGGTTCCGTCAACCTTAGCTTATACTTGAACCCAAATTTAACGAAGTTAGCGGGATACAGTCATTTGCAAAACAATTTCGCTTTGCAGGAGACACCCGGAACGCAGCTGGATAACTCGTTTATGATGTCTTCAAGCACCTGAATGTGGTTCACCGAGCCGCCTCATTTTTTAGTTGGTACGATACTCGAGATATTAGGGCGGCCTGATGCAGGACATCCAGTTGTTTGAAAATATCATAAACGATAAATTCAGTTGAGTTTCAGGTGAGCCTCCAGCAAAACCAAATTTGTTTGCAAATGAGTGTATTTCACTAAATAGACACCTTTTTGACTTTCAACAAGTGCAAATGGAATGATCAGTTATCATCTTCTCTCTCTCTCCCAATGGTTTATTGTACTTCCACACTTTATTATTACTGAAAAAAGCGTTCGGGCCTAACACCCTTCTGGTGCCTATCTGCTATGCCACCCGAAGGAAGCACGAGAGTTGGAATACTGTCAACCTGTCCAAATATAGACATTCAATATTACTAACCAGAAGCACGATGTCCCCACACATGTTTCTGTCACCAAGGTAGATGATCAAGTGTGAATTGGTTCACAAACGGATGTATCCTATTTAAGGTTGATACACACAGGTTGTCCATTAATAGGAGATCAGTGTGCACAAAGGCGTGAGCTTTGTAGTTCTTTGTGTGGAGTACATGGTATGCCTACCAGAAATATATTTGGTTGGACAATACCTCTTCGTCTGAAGTGCATTTCTTAAGTCCTATAAAAACTGCATAAGAACAACCTTGATTCTAATAATAACAATATTGTTAACAATGATGATAATAATATTGCCATTCACCAATTATATGTATTTTGGTAGTAGTGAGACGACCGAATTCGCCAACGCGTGCAAACAAGTGAACGCATGGATCAGATGCGCTGTAAAGACATGCGATGAAACATCTAGGAGTCTGTTGCGTGCTGTTGGCCGCAATCCTAATGATGAAACTTCTTCAATATGAAAGGTCACCCACTCACTTCCTTCCGTTTCACCACAAAAGGGTTGTGATACAGAATACTATACTGGTGCCATTAGATGTTACTTATACTTAAGACGGAAGGGAACTATTGCTACCGATTGGAGCTTCGCAACCGACGCAGCATGCCCAACCTTCCCCACGCAGGGAACACGCATGGTTGAAAACCTTCCGCTACAACAATGGGACCAGCACTCATATTAAGACGTTCATCTTGCTTTCATGTGCAGAGATTTTCGCATGCCTATCCCCAAAATGGGGCTTTGTTGTGGTTTAGAATCAAGCTGGAAATCCTCATAACTCAACCGAAGTCTCTTTCAATACTGCAATTTCGGTGCCACCCAACGCTGTCTACCGTCTTTTGATCGTCCGTAGGTAAAACCTTTGAGAATGCCACTTGCTGGCATGCATTCACAAAAACTCATCAGCTCAAAAAGTTTGCAGGACTAGCTGTCGTCGATTTTATGCCTGCTTCACAGAACTCCAGAATGATAATAAAATAATATGTAGAATATAAAATATAGTATAGTATATGATATATAATATCTATTATATATAATAGCACAGTATGTTACAGCATTAATTAAACCTTGGAATTGATTGCAGTTTAACCTTGCAGGCAGTTGGCGACAATACTCAGTTAGCTTGCTCACGCAGAGGAAACATATGCATTCATGTCTAACTTTCTTACGAAATATTCACTACAGTGTGTATGATGTGTGTATGAGTTTCCGAGTATTTAAAAAAGCTGCCGCAGTCACAAGCGATTATGCAATCGGCACAGATTTCCCAACCGTTTTTCTACATCAACCTAATAGAACTGATAATTTCTTTTTTTTTACAAGAGAGTAACGCAGTCTATTTAAACCACATTTTTTTCATTTTATACAATTAATATTGACTAAATCTTGTCTAAGTCGAACGCCCTCTCCCTCTGGCCTTCATAACGTGCTGCTCAACAGGGGTCGATGTTTTTTCTTCATACAGTCGTATTTACAATCACTGTCATGGAAACGCCATTTAGTTGGAAAACAGTTGACACTTTTTCAAAACCGCTACAAATCTCAGTTAGGCGTTGCAGACACTCGTTATATGCGATGCCAGTCTAAGTATCTAATCACCAGCCACACGTTTTCATTTGTGAGGAATAAACTGTCTGTGTGCACAACTAAGACAAGTTTAGACTCTGAGAATTCAAATGAATACTTTTTCTCATGAAGCGAGTTTAAAACACTTATCTGTTCCTTCGGAATTCCTAGAAGTAGAGCCATTACTTACCGAATGTGATAAGAAACCGCTGAATGTTTGATCAACAGAAGGCTGATGATGAATGTAGCGAACAAAGCTTGCTTTCTATGGTTATTTCTAGTGGCTAATACATCACAAATTTGTGTCGTATCGGAAATCACGTGAAAAAGATTAAATTCGGAGATAAATACACTTTAGAGGAATAGAAATCAAAGGAAGGGAGGATTTGAATGAGGGATAGGTCAGGGGGTCAGGGAATCACATAAGTGACATCAATGTCAGACGTCAGACAGGCTTGTGGGACCGGATTTTTCACAGGCCAGTTCAAGTTCGGAGGTCGCACGAGTTTCTTTTGGACGCAAAGTTGTGTATCCAACAGTCGGGTTTGAATCGCCTCCGCGAAGGATAATAGTCTGGATCGTACCAGTCGTGATCGGTTAAGGCATACCTGGTGTGTGGTAGTGAAAGCTTGTTCTTTGTCGATGATATGATTGTTTTTGGCCAAATGTGATGCAACCGCACTTGAGCCTGATTTCTTCTAGGATACAAGACTGTGTCCTCACATTCTGTCCGACGAATGTCTTGTCGCACGACCAATGTATGATGCTTGGTACGTGAATACAAATAAGTACATAAGAAAGCTGGAGGCACAACGTGACAATTTGTCCCTAAAATGGAAACTGATGGTGGGGCTGAGTTGAAGCTCAAACGGAGATCAGCAGCCAAGTATGCCGTATCAGCAGAGTTTCTAAGACTTCTGGTAATTAATTCAACAACCGAATCGCTTATGAATAGAAGCCTCATGTAGACGCACTTCTTCCTGACATAACATTGTTTAGGTTTGGGCTTAACGGATTCCATAGTCTTGGGTAAGAAATCTTCACGATATCCGTTCTAAAGAAATGTGCATCCCAATAACTTTAGTTCCTCTTTTTAAAAGTCGGGGAGCCTGTCTTCATTGCCGTCTCAGTCAGGCGTCTAATTAGATCACGCTTTTGTTGCAATGGGATGAAGCTATCGAAGTGAATATATTGAACTTTCCACGTTAGCTTTCCGTGGACTTTGCGTTCTATGGTCCCGTCAGTCTTACTTTTAACACTGACATCGAGGAAACTTAGCTGTTTATTCTCTTCTGACTCGATAGTAACCTTGATATGAGTGTGGACTGAATTGAAGCTGCTTAGCAAGCCTGTTGTCCTGATAGCTACATCCGCAGGTATGAAAATGTCGTTCACGTAGCGACGATACAATGTTAACTGTGCAATGAGTGCGTCTTATTTTTAAGTCTCCAGTTTGGCCATTAAAAATCTGCCAACAAGGGACCTAAAGGAGACCTCATCGCAAGTTTGTCCTTCTGTCGATAAATTTGTTTGTTGAAAGTAACCAGAACATTGTAGGCACAGGTGAACAGGTTGTATTCAGACTACTATCCTTCGCGGAGGCGATTCAAACCCGACTGTTGGATACACAACTTTGCGTCCAAAAGAAACTCGTGCGACCTCCGAACTTGAACTGGCCTGTGAAAAATCCGGTCCCACAAGCTTGTCTGACGTCTGACATTGATGTCACTTATGTGATTCCCCGACCCACTGACCTATCCCTCATTTAAATCCTCCCTTCCTTTGATTTCTATTTCTCTAAAGTGTACGTACCTCCGATTTTAAGCTTTTTCACGCGATTTCTGATGCGATACAAATTTGTGATGTAATAGCTAGGAGAAGCAATAAAAGAATTCAAGCTTTGTTCGTCACTTTCATCGTTTTCAGAACGCTGATATTTAAAACCTTGTTCAGGGACCTGGTTAGGAGATTGACCTAAGGAACACTTTCATCGAAGATTGATAGAACA
This sequence comes from Opisthorchis viverrini, assembly GCF_000715545.1. Lineage (NCBI taxonomy): Eukaryota > Metazoa > Platyhelminthes > Trematoda > Opisthorchiida > Opisthorchiidae > Opisthorchis > Opisthorchis viverrini. Next base: position 466,049 of record NW_008751781.1, read on the forward strand.
GCAGCCAAAACCAGGCAGACGATTAGCATCGAATCGGACAGTTGCTACAGCATTGAAAACTATCGATTCACGGATGTCACGTATCCTTCGTCTATTTTGCAAATGCCACGACCCTTCACACTAGACTAGGTCATCGAAAAGCCGTGGTGATAATATTTCAGGCAGGAAAGCTTTAAGTCAGTTTTTCTAACACGGTTTCATATACGTATATAACATATCTGCTATATTAAGTACATCCAAATAGCAATTTAGAATTCAGCTTCTTCACTCATCTGCATACCAATTTGGTTTCAATGGGAGATTAACCTGAGACGAAGCAGAATCTCTCGCTCATGATTTATTTGATCAAATGGATGTTTTACGCCACGTTGCCTCATGTTTCAGTTGGCACGATATCCGAGAAATAACACCATACTGTGTAGGCGCGATTCACGACTCGTAAGCTTGCTGTCTACGAGACTTCATCAACCTCACAGGTAGAGTATTGCGTTTATTCAAAATGCGTCAGAACATTTTCACAAATTAGGGTTGAGAATTTTATAAACCGTGTGAGAGTGGGGACTATAGGACGAAAATCTCACTCTGCTGAAGTCTCTAAAAATGAACCAAATTTCTACTGTTTGAAAGATTTTCTACTAACCTTCTAGTGCTTACCCTCCTGGTTACTGGGGCAATGTTCAGCTTATGCCGCGAAAGTTGCACTCAAGATTATTTTGTCCAGCTGATTATTATTATCGCCTGTTGTTATTATTATTATTTTCTGGAATAAAAATTTAGAGTAATATCCGAGAAGGATTACTCTTTCCTGTGTCATATTTTAACGCGGAGGTCCCTTGGTAATACTCGTTTTGTTCATAAGAAAACCAGATATAGTCAAGAAAAGCTTGATTTTACGTTTTGTGTTAAAAAAGTGTTCGCGGGATCAAGCCATAACACGGCAATGACCGCGGCTTCAGTATTAATCAGCAATGTGTGATCTTTTCACACCCCTGTCTAGGGCCAATGTGATACACTGGCAACAGGTGACTTATAGTAGGTTCGGTTTGGTTGAACTTACCAACAAAGTTTGCTTGCCGTTGTGGGTTGAACTCATGTAGATGAACCAATCCAGCTGGTGGTGCCCCACACCCACAAGGTGCTCAGATGTGTTCATCTCAATGCGACAACTAATATTTTGGCGATAGAAGGCGGAAATTTGGTAAACTAAAGCTGGGATTTTGTCCTGTTAAAAAGCCAATCTGAGCGGGGAAGCCGGATAACACTTGGAATCATCACCAGTGCCTATCTCACAAAACTCTGGTAGGAGAACTGCTTGAGAACATCACAAACGAGAGATTCAGCTGGGTTCCAGGTGAGTCTTTCGAAAAACCAACTTAGTTTGCAAATGAGTATATATTCGCTAACTCCGGTAGGAGGGTTTGAACCCGCGACCTAGCAGTTTGAACGATGAGCGGTCGACTGACATTGTGATTAACTTATTTATTTATTCACTTATTTATTTATTTATCATCATCTTTATATTTTTTTTTATATCAGTTACACAGGAACGAATACTGATTTGTACTAAGTTCTTACTTTAACTTGTACCTTCTGCTGTTTTCTTTCCCCATGTTTGTACAGTAAATAGACGCCAGCATCCAATGATTGTATATTGAAAATAATGATCGGTTTTGCTCATTTTGGAGATCATTACGTAGGCGTATTTTCCGAGGTTCCATCAGTCCTATGTTCTACTTGAACCCTAATTGAACAAATTTCGATAAATACCCTCGTTTACAAACCAAAGACACTCAACTGAATCCATCTGCATTCCTCGTTTATGATGGCCCGTTTCAACTGAATGTGCTCAGCCTCATGTTTCACCAGCTGTAAGGTGTTGTTGTCCAGACTAAGCAAGCTATTCATAAGTTTTCAGAGGTCGGTGAAAACTATTTCGTAGCCCACGACCAGTTTTGCACTTCTACTTGGAGCTCATCAAGTTTCCTCAACTTTGTGCTCTTCTGGAACCCACGTTAGACAGATTTGGACAAATACCCTCATTTGTGCACCATTTTGGTTTCAAGGGAAGTCTAAAACGAATACCAGCTGAATGTCTGGTTTATGATGGCTCGTTTCAAACAGAACACGAGGTTGCCGGAAACCCAGAGGCTGCGTTTTCCGGATGAACCCAAATTGTAAGGGAAAAGCTGGTCGTGGGTTGCCGAAGAGCTTACGTCAAATTTATGGGTCGTGCGTTAGGTTTAACTCACTCTGTTTTGAATCGCCGTGTGAACTGAACAGAAGACCTTGAACGAAAAACTCAACGTAACTGATGGAAACCTTGCTCATTGATTAACTCCTAGGTTCAAACGTTCGGTGTAATGCATACAGAAGAATATATACGGAAAGTCAGTGCAGTTATCTGTTAATCGGCGAGCTGCACTCCGCACGATCCGCAAACAGGATCAGCGAACCAATCACAGCAGCCGTAAAAATCGGTCGGCAAGAGTGAATAACAGTTTACTACATGAAAGCCGGTTGATAAAAAGTGAGTTTTCCGATACACGTTCTCCCATATCGAGTCCTTTCACTCGAATAGATCCGTTAAGCTGCTGAATGCGTTCTGTGATTCCTAACTCTTCTGTCAAACACAGAGGATGCACACTGCCTAATCACTTAGACTTGATGTCACGGGAAACACGTAGTTCGTGTAATGCAGTTTTCAATGCCTGTGAACACTTCATCATTATCTACTTTGGGGTAAAGAGTGTAGCGAAATAAACTCATTTGCATACCAACTTGGTTTTGAAGAAAGACTTACCCGGAACCCAGCTGAATACCTCATTTATGACGCACATACTTGGTGAGTTCCAAGAAAGGTGAAACTGGTCGAGGACTGTCAAAGAGTTTTCAGCAACCTACAAAACGGAGTTCATTTTTCTATCCAATATTTAAAGCCTGTGCCTTACTTGTACACGATTAATGTGGGCGAAAATTATTTTCATGAGTTTCAGTTCTTTTGGTTCCCATACGTCTCCGGTGCCCAGCTTCCATCCCGCTGAAGGAAACATGACAGCTGAGGTGGTTTAAGGTTTTCCCGGCCTAGACAGGACCAGCCAAGATGCCCAGGGGGTTTAATTCAAACCGTGGAACTTCCGTTTAATGATTCCGCACCCTAACCACTCCTTATTTATAATAGTAGAAGTGTGATAGGAAACAGAATATATAGCTTTTTGAATCCTTCAGAATTTTTAGCATGATCCTGTTGGCAGAACTTGAGTAGAATGTTATGGTTTGGTGAAACGTTACACCATAATGAGCATCATACATGAATTTCCGAATAAATGCATGCGCCCTACCCGAAGAGCCATTATGTGCAGTTGTCGTCGTCAGTGGTCAATCGTGCAAGCAGGCCTTTGTTTCGGCAGTGTTGTGGAATGTAGATAGCTCGGGTGCGCTGCTTGGTTGTTGGTCTGTTTGCCGAGCTTGGCAGTTGGATTGCAAACGTTTCGTCACAAACTGAGGTGACATCCTCAGTGCAGGGTTGCAGTGCACTGACGATGTCACCCAATTCGGTGATGAAACGCCAACTGCCAAGTTCGGCGAACAGGCCAACAACCAGGCTTTTATTTTGTTATGATGGGTATTTTGATAGGTTACCTAGGACTTTCAATATTATCAGTTGCAGTATATTTTTAGCCCAAGTACTGGTCTGATATTGCTGTTCAGCTAAAATTAATACAGCTATCGCCAAATACTCTCAAGTGCATGATAGCTTGTTTTTCAGCAACTCTATGAGCAGTATGTTACGTCTAGACACTGCGGTGCTTTTAATCGTAGGTCATCTATGGCCAATCAACCTTTTGAACAAACAACCTCCTAATGCTTACTGATTGTTTCCACCAGTCAGTTGGACCACGTTGAGTCATGCAAAAAAACAAAATACAAATCAATCAAATCGAGATTTGCCTACAAATGTGGTACTATGAATACAATTATAAACTAAATCTATACAAACCTCAAGTCGTGGGACTGCGCCGGCTTCTATACACCGGCTTAGAAACCGCCAATTCCTAACAGATCCCAAAATCCACGCCAGCTCAAGACGAAGAGTCTAGAATATAGCGAAGTGTTGATTTAAACAACACGATTGATGACAAGGTCAAAGGGCAGTTTGCCTTCAGTTCGGAAACAAGAAGATAGTGTGCGGGCAAAACTGAAATGAAAAACGAGGAATAGCGTTGTACAAAATGAGAATAGAAGAAAAAAATCAACAATTTAATTGACATTTTTGGGGGTTGCGAGCGTGTCATTCACAGATTGTGTCGTGACTCTCCTTTCGACACGGAGTTACACGACACCTGGAGGAATAGCGATCAGTAGTTCGTCTTGTTTCATATTTGAAGCGATACCGGCTGTAACGGCCCGAGAAGGTTACACATGCAGTCTAAGAGTCAGACAAATATGAGAGGCTTCTGGATCGATGGAGGATGGGGTAATTCAGTGAAAAGGGTTAACTCAGGCTCGTTTCTAACGATGGGTAAGCTGAGGCCAAATAAGTCCGCTGATAAAGGAAACTACACATAAATTTACTGAAAACTTTTCGACAGCCTGTTACCTGTTACACACTTCTTGGAGTCATCAGGCAGAATATCGGAAAATCAGAATAACGTAAACGAGAGATTCGGTTGAGTCTCCAGTGAAAATCACATTGAGTTGCAAACGAGTTCATTTGTCGAGTCCGCTGATAATAATGTCACAAGATTTCAAAAGTTGTTGCAGTTAAGTCAACTTGGAGAAGGAGTTGAGAGATGATAGATGCAATGGGTTTTAGGTGAGTTATTTCAATCGGGTACAGATTACTGGACTCAGAAGCTTTAGAGGATAGTGTCCATGACACACAGTAAAAAGGGCATTGTGGTCCGCAAAAGTGCAAAGTTCAAAGACTGCAGATGATCTCATGTGAAAAATCCTGATACCCAATACGTCACATTTTAGTATGGTAAACTCTGAGAAAGGGGTTGTTTCGTCAGCTCAAACACAAGGTTGTTCAGGAAGTCCCATCCCTGTTTTGTAAACAGAATGGCCCACAAGTATGTGCAACGTATATATGAGACCATTTTGCTATCAGTTGGACTACAATAAGTTGGAAAATGTAGAAGAGTTAGTCTAGCAGAGGTTCATCTCCCGATTTCACCTCTGCGGTCCCAGCTGGAAGTCAATTCGTTCCAACTAAAAACGTCACAGTCGACGGTTTTTTTATACTAAAGTTGGGCATCCAATTTTGTACATATCAAACGACAGCACACCATTTTGAAGCTAGACGCGGTGCATAAACATGCTACAGTATTATGCGGCATGTCGAGTGCATTGCCAACGGCCTACAGTGAACATTTGCTGCCTGGTCAGTTCATCGTTTTAAGACCATGAAACGCCACGATTTTGAGTTCATTTTGAGAAGAAAGTATGCCGAAAGAAACGGGGCAGTATACAGTGACTGTAACAAATTAATGTGACGGAATGTTTATTCATTCTGGAGGAAACTATCATAAATGTTATGGACGGAAAACACTACTTATAAGGTTACTAAAGGAAATGGTTCTGTCTAGAAGACAATCCACGGCGAAACCTCGAATGCCATGCGGCACATTCAACTGAAGCGGACCACCGTTAACAAGGTATTCAGCTGGAATCATCTGAGTCTCCGGGTAGGACCAAATCAGCCTGTATTCCGTGAAGTACGACCACTTTGGATTCAAGTAGAATATAACCCTGAAAGAAACTTATGGACTTTTCCTATTTGTTGAGCCCAAATAAGAAGGGCAAAACTATTCGTGCAATGTCAATTAGTTTTCAGCACATTTGTGAGTAGTTTCAGTTATGAAATTATATTGCGATATATCAAATATCGTGCAGAGTGAAGTATGAGACGGCTTTTATGCTGTAGATTCAGTTACATAATATAAAGCAGAGTTTCAACTGATGTACAGGTGAGTCATCCGTGGAAACCAAACTTGTACGCAGTTGAGAGTAGTTGTCAAAATCTGTTCAATTTTCATTCAAGTAGAGGTCAGGGAAAAATCGGGACTTGTGCTTACCTGATGACCCTCAAGGATAACCAAACCGGTAGTGGTTTTCCGAATATTTTCAGCAACCCTATGAGTAGTGTATAATGCCTTTACAATGTACGAATATCGTGCCAACTGAAATACGAGGTGGCCTTGTGCAGCATATTCAGGTGAAAAAAACCGCCATAAAAGAAACGTTCAACTAAACTCATTTGAATCTCTTCGTAAATTCAGCTTACTTTGCGCATTTTACACATGCGGCGGTAATTTCTGAAGGTTCTTCGATCAGCGTTTCCGGTGGAAAATGAGATTGTTTCATTCAGCCATATCTTGAATCAAAACATCCTTCTCAGCATACTGCCAGAGTTCTTTCAGTCACGGAAATTTTTATAATCAAATACATATATTCCGGGTAAAAGAAAAGCTACTTACGAGTAATAAACAGAAGACTTGCTACTTTCAAGCGGGTTTCAAACGTCTGTGGCGCTACCTGACTGGGAAGTCCTGACTAGCGAACCAGTCGATCGACACAACTAAGTTATTTTGCTGGGCGTCGTTGGGGGCGTCGGGCGTTCCGTTCACATCACTGAAACGCGAACATCTTCCTCTGTTCAAAAGTAAGAGTCTAGATGCGTCCAACGTATTCTGGTGGAGTAGTGGTAACACGCTTGCCTCGCAAGTTCAAACAGGGAGTTCAAACGCCGGCACGGCCGTCGAGTATTCACTGCTGATGAGCTCTAATAAGAACGAAACTCGAGTCCAGTGCTGCCACTCCTGTGGCGTGGACTCATCCCAAGAGGATGATTGTTCAAACGATTCATGTGAGTGTGCGTTTTATATGAATTACTTTCTCACTCCTGACAGAGAATAGGTCTTCGCAAAATTACTGCATTTTTATTCTCAAAGAGACGCCGGTTTACGGGCAGCTTGTGAACCCATTCCGATCCCTGAAAGAAATCATGAGAAAGTTTTTGAAACAGCACATTGCCTTCGAATGACCTCCATTCTTTTGTGTGATTCATCTCCGATTGGAAAATGTCTGGCTCACAAGAGTGATTTGGCACAGCTGAAGGTGACAGACTTACTGTATTGAAGCACCGGTATTCTCCTCTAAACAAGCATCGATTTTAAGGGCTCTTTTTTTACAGTGGTCTCACACAGAAAATATGATCAACTTGCGAACGTTAAACGAGGTAAAATAACAAATTAGGCCTCACCACACCGGAGGTAGATAGAAATGCCTTGATACCACACATGGAGGTCCACCGGATAGCATATCCAACGACTGAATGATAATGGACGGACGAATGACGCATAAACCAAGGTGGAGTAAACAATCTGTCACGACCCGAACAAACGCTCTGGTTTATTCTGGTTAGACCAGAGCAGACCAGACAAATGAAACTTCCATCGAGAAACCGTCAGTCGATGAGGAAGGCAGTGATCATGAAATGTGGATCCCTTGATTGAAGGGATAGTGGTCTTATATCATGCCTACATGTGAGTTGATCACTCTACTGATCAGCCGACCATGGTCGACGGTTAGGTGTTTAAACTACCAGCAGGCAGGTCAAGGGCTCAAAACTCTGCACCAGAGTTTTGTAACATACGCACTGCTGAAGTTTTCCAATAAGAATGGGACCGTGCTGTGCAATACTTCTTGCATTTCGGCACATATTGACTTCACTTGTACGACTAACTCTTCTCACGGTACCAATGACTGGTCATCATTTATCAGTGAACGTATTTGGAACTCATACAAACGCACGTACAAACCTGGGATAAGTGAAACAGGAAAGTGTGCACAAAGCATAAAAGTGATTTCCATGATTGCCTGTAATTTTGTCTGGCTAGACTGTCAACGATCATCTCCCAAAGAGGTGGAGACAAGTGCAGCATTACCAACAGACACACAGTATACATATCTATCATCGGGTACGTATGAGAGTGGGTAGTCGATAGGCAACTAAGCAGAGACGGAACTATTAATATTGATTATAAATTGTCAATGGAGTATATCATTTGATTCAGATATTGGGCAAACCAGATCAGCACTCTGCGCCTCAGCAACTGATGTCGAAAAAAAACTAACTGCCCACATCTACATCGCTGTTGTTTGACTGGTTCTCCCCTTATCCTGGTCCACTTACTTTAATTGGCCCAAACCACAAAGGGGGAGTACTAGTCTCGAGTTTCTTTCTTCTCACAGCTTACCAGAAATCCAAGCCACTTGAAATGCTCAGGCGTGATGGGACTAGTCACGGTTGAGTACTGTGATTGGCTCGAATTTCTCATGAGCTCTAATAATGGAGGGACTTCAGTCCAATGTGGACTCATCATCACACTGTAAGCTACGTTGGCTCGAATTTCTGATGAGCTCTAATAATGGAGTCCAATGTTTCTTTTCTGTGATGTGGACTCATCATCACACTGTAAGCTACCGCTCCTTCTGCGGTTGATAGTGTTTAAACTAGAGCGTCAATTCTATGCTCATTCAAGTGTATATCCAGTCATAATTTAAGGTCAATTAACCTTCAGTAACTTAGTAGGCAGTGTGCCCAGTCATTGATGCTTACTTTAGCGTTACACTGGATTGCAAAAGCACCAGCTCTGTAAACCGCTGTTAGCTGGCTGTGTACCATAATAGTACACACCCTGCAGCGTAGACCGCACGCAGCTTGAACAATTTCGAGTGTACGAGATGAACTTTAGTAGAGCCGTCTATTGACTCATCCCTTCTACTCTAAAACACATTCGAACTTGATTTACTCCTGAAGTTATTTGCGTTGTTTTCAGTATGAATAGACTGCTGCCTGAAGGTGAGCCGCATAATGTCGAGCTTGGAATATTTAAGTGGTGTCCGGGTGAAAGTGCTTTCGATGGAACGGATGCTTGGGGGCAGAATAACCCGCGCCATACCTATCACTGTCTTCCGCATGTGCTTCAACGTTTATTCTCATTTTCTGACATTAACCTTGTTATATCTGCTGTTTCGTCGGCCCGTGGCATCTGCTGCTGACCCGCTCCAGTGCCTAGTGTCGGAGAGAAAAGACTCACAGAAGGGAACACAACAGCTGTATTCCGAACAAGCGAGTGAGTGCGTGCGAGTGCGAGAGCGAGAGCGAGTGCAAAAGTTACAGGGCAGAATAACCCGCGCCATACCTATCACTGTCTTCCGCATGTGCTTCAACGTTTATTCTCATTTTCTGACATTAACCTCCTTCGACGCGTCGGGTAAAAGCGCCCAAGCGTGGGACGTTCGCCTGTTCTGAAGTGAAAATTCACACGTGTTCAGTTTGCACGGGTGTATTAGTGGTGACACGTTTACCAAGGATATCCGATGTCTGGAGGTCAAAGCTCGACATGGCTAAGGCACTTCTGATCCGCTCCAATAAGAGCGAAACTCAAGTTTAGCGCTTCTCTCCTTCTGTGTGGACTCACAAGAATGATTATGCTATGACACTATGGGGACCATTCAAACGAGGTTGATGTGAATGTCCACAAGTCCAGCGATATCTTAGCTTAGAAGTGGTCTTTAAAGGCTTCCCAACTGTTCTGGACGACATGTAGTTTGTGCTTGAAAAAGCTGCTTACAGAACAGAACAGCCATTCGATGATCCAGGTGTTTATAGCATCGATGTAAAACAGTTGGGCTGGACAACGTCATGGTGACGACTTGTGCAGTTCGAACAAAACCATTGAGTTGATCATTTGAGCGGTGCCTTCAGCTGTCAGTCACGACGATAATTACCAGTGCTTGTTCCTAAACAGGGAATTCAAAACTGCTGAATCGCCGAATAAACCAGTTGCTATACCGAGCGGTTTCCGTGTTTTCTGATTACTGAAGTACGCGGGTTTTTCTTATGATGGCAGGGTACTTCCTCCATTGATGATAAACTTTGTGGGAAAAACACCCCAGTCACTGGGGTGAGGGGACACTGTAGGGATTGTCGGCTGGTTACTGATGCGTGGCTGTTTGTCGGTGGCGACCGGAGCACTGGAAACCTGTGCACAGGTGTGGTAAAGTAAACCACTTGGAAAGACATGAATACGTGAATGTGGGTGAAATCAGAGGTCGACTGAATTACCATCAGGTGTCTGTTGATGGACATTTACATTTTAAACCAAGATGAACAGCAGTGAACATTGAGGTTGTGGCCATCACTTGTGGGTTCTTTCACTTATCAGGATGAAATCGCACCAGACGAGCACACCACAAAGCTATCCTAGCATGAGACTGTCTGAAACAAGTGAATTCGGCCAAGTTTTCTAGCTTCACTCGGCACACACTTTCACTTAGGAAACAGAACAAACTTAAAACCGAATTGGTGTGCGAGTGAGTCTAGTTCACAAGTTTCGCACAATTTTGCTCAATTAGAACATGAGGTTGACCGAGGAGAAAATTACTTGGGTGTTTATAATGCTGCGGTGCGCTCCATATTACTATATGGATCAGAAACCTGGCCGCTGCGCGCCGAGGACGTCAAAAGACTTTCAGTGTTTGACCATCGATGTCTTCGGAGCATTGCCCGAATCTGGTGGGAACAACGGATCAGCAATTCTGAAGTACGTCGAATGGTATTCGGGAGAAATAACACCCTCGATAGATGAATTGATCACACTGCACAGGTTGCGTTGGCTTGGCCACGTGCTGCGTATGCCAATCGACCGACTTCCTCGAAGGGCTCTTTTCGCCCAACCATGTGAAGGGTGGAAGAGAGCCACAGGCGGTGAAGCAATGACTTGGCAGCGAAGTATGAAGGCCATTACCAGCAAACTCAGCTGCGCCGGTAATTGCCGTCTTCCTGGATGGGGACCCCGAGACGGGCCACATCAATGGCTAGAGACAGTATCAGACATGGCCCAGTCGCGCCCTCAGTGGCGCTCGTGCATCCAAGCTATTGCCTTCAATGCACAGCTCATTTTTCAACCCCCCCCGCACTTGACAGCTCACTGACAGTGCTAGATTTATGCATCAATTTACCAGCTCGCGCGTGCAGTGCGCAGCTGCGGCAGCTACGACCAGTGTACAAAGAGTACGCGGTTCTTACAGCTGGTGATGATGATGCTGCCCTCGACCGCTGCTGAAAGTGTTTAACGACAGCAAAGTACAATGTTTGCTTATGAGCCTGCGGACAATTTGCGGGAAGTTTCATAAGATATTATTTGTACATAGGAGAAGAATAAGCATTTCGGGGCTCTGCCCATTATACATGTACGTGTGTTTGTGCAAGACCTCTATAAGACCGCCCTTTATTTTTCATTCTCGAACCTAGAAAAAACGCTGGAATATCACAAGATTCCTAGTACCTGCATCCGGCTACACCAGATAAATGACTTACTGTAATTGTGCGAAGGGCCACCGGTAAGTCCCCAATCTAAACTTTTCCGGTCTGGGGTCGAATTGCCCGTTAGACGGATCGGACGGCGGACTTCGTCTCCCGTAATTGGCCCGATCAAGCTCTTGCTGGACGGTGCTACTGTACGACTTGGCCGGCT
>NW_008751781.1:478244-478469 GCF_000715545.1 Opisthorchis viverrini
CAGGATTGGCGAAGAAATCTACTGGCACGATATCGAGTGTGCATCGTAGCAATAAATCTGTTTCATCAGCCCAACTTCGAACGATTCTCAGTGTTTTGTTCACTAAAATAAAAACCTTTTGGAAAGGAATGTTCGACCAACTTCTCTGGTAGTTGTAACGCCAAAAGGCTTAACCCAAGGTATTCCGTCTGCCTCAAACTGCACTCATGAAACGATTTAGCCGAA
>NW_008751781.1:478713-555444 GCF_000715545.1 Opisthorchis viverrini
TGGGTTTGCATTGCCTTGATTTGAGAAGCGAGACGCATTTCCAAAAACACGTACAAGTAAACTCAAGTGTGCAGTTCCTCTGCCTGTTCGGTATATTCACTTTTATTCGTAACTGTTCCAATGTTCTCCCCAATCGTCTAACAACAGCCCTAGACATTTTCCTTCCTCTGTTCCGTCTTTATACTGCTTTGTTTGTTGCACAAGTTCATTTATCACACTGCTTCAGTTGCCACACAGGGGCCACCTCAGAGAATGTGTCGCCTCTCTCTCAGAGACATTCGAACCACCACAGTTTGATACTACTGCCCTTAATTTCCTTGGCACGCTGCACCTTCATTGACCCATTTTAGAACCACCCCTGCAACTCAGCCCGTTGTTTTCCACCATCCTGTTGTCTGTGCCACTTCTGATGTGTCTGCTACACAGTTTCCCAAGTGCAGATATTTAATAGCCCAATTGGAAAAGTTAATCAATACATTTGAATTTTCCATAGACCTTTCCGTCTGCATTTCGAAATTTGTGTTTTTATTTTTTACATTCTGTAAGTAAGGGGTTCGTACATGCGATTGCACTACAGTACTGTATTGATCTGACCACAGACGACTTCAAACGGCAAGTGTAACAGCACGAGGAAGTGGATTCACCAGACAATTGGTCATTTTTCCGAGTTGATGTACTTCTGATCGGTCTGTGCTTTGAAGTCATTAGGTCTTGTGTCCCTGGGTTTTCTCACTGCTCCAAAGGACCCTTTGAAGACTGCAGAGAGGACCTTGACTCACTACATCGGTACTGAAGGCTAAGCCAATGAGAACACAAAATATAATGAGCAGTGACAGTGACTCACGTTCTGGCGATAAACGACCAAAATCTCTGTCCCACGTATGTAACGATATAGCCAGTTACTAAATTTGGATACTTTATCCTGATTTATAATCCGATTCGGCATCCAAAAATCGTTTGCCAACAGAGATTTCGGTGCTAATGTTTGGCAAGCAAGTGTTTTTACAACGGGCGACAATCAATGGAATGGTACTTGACTAAAACCCATTGACATCGGAAATCCGAGTTGAGCGGCAATCAAACTCAGCGATTTAGCATGTGTGTGTGTGTGTGTAAAGTGAATGTGTGTTTGAAGAGCCATGTACAGTGAACGGGAAAGAGGATTATAATAGAAACAAGCCAACAGTAGAAAACAGAATTCGAAACACTACAACATCGGTCTACAGGCGACCAGATACCTTCAGACTGTTCATTCAGTCCTCTCACACTGCAGCGCGTGCTAATGGTACGTGTTGTGTAGTGCATCTCTAATCACCTTGTTGACTATCAGAGTTACTTTTCGGGTAAACAAATGGTTCGTAGGGTGATCATGCCCAGCCATTGGGCGTATCTTCGTGGCAGATGTTTTTATTTTCGGACTAACAAATGGTTCATAGGGTAATCATGCTCAGCGATTGGGCGTATCTTCGTGGCAGATGTTTTTTCCTCGATTGAACCCTGTTTTTGTTATGACATGTCGTATTGTTGATTACAGTGTCCATAAGGCAGAATCAAAGAGTATGGGATCGGAGCTTCGTTTGGAAGACTGATCCTCGTGAGAGTATGGTAGTGTGATATACTCTGACGAGAAAACCAACCCATCAAACAAAGGTGGCACAGTCATCTCCTGGGACAAATTTATCCAATCAGGAAGCACTGACTGATCGATGGATGAACCAAATCAACCGTGCACTGTGTGAAATGCGTTCCAGGTAAAATGCTGGAATAAACGGGTACACGCTGGAGAAATAAATAAGGTCAGTGGGTGACGGCCTATAAATCTCTTTGCAATGAATAACCTCGGAACTCTGGATGCACACTACGGATATGGAAGAATATCGCTAAATGAACGCATTTTAAGCGATCCTACAACTTTTTGAACATCGGTCATCTCTAGCCTCGAATGTACTCACCGGGTAAAGGCAGTCAGTGGTGGACTGGATGATAGTTGACAAACAATTCGGAAATTTTTTCATATATCCTGTTTGTGTTCGCGAGCGCTTTTGCATTTTTTGTATGAGAGTACTCTGTTAGCTGATTATTTCTGAAGGCGCGAGTCAGTTCCAGTGCTTTCACCTAATGCTCTTCAATATTCATTCCGAAGGGACAGTTTATCCGGCTGTAGATTTTGATTCCAGTATCGTGTCAGTCAATCTACCAGAGTCGTTCATCTATTGGTTGAAGGGTATCTCACGTACCTCCCCGTTTCTCAGCGGTTTTGAGGACTGGTTACTTTTTGAATGTCAAGGACAAGAACCCAGTTTCATGCTGGAACCTACTTTTATGGATCTTTTCAAAATCACTCACTAAAAATGCCGACACAGTTTTCTGTGGAAGAAGGCCTGGCCAGTGAACACAAGTACCTGGGAATAGACACTGCAGCACAAGATAGTTGAGTTGTCGTGTACACCAGGCTTATCAAGTTATTCCACTGGCTATGTGGTGATCACGGGCGTGAGGATTTGTGGCTGAAAAGTTTCAACCACTGTCCATCACTAGCTGAATATATGTAGCACTGATCTCACACTACTGCTGACAGCAGAGTTTTATCCCACAATGTCCTCTAATTTTTGTGTTTAGTTTTTCTCCTTCTGACAAGATTTAATTCTTATGAACACATGTAGATGTAGTCCCTGTGATGATTAAGCACACAATTACAACAAGGTGGCAATATCTCAGTCTTGTAACAATAACATATGGTCGTCTGCTGATTGTTTGGTCTCCAAGACAATGTGTTCTCGAAGATCCGATGGGGACGGCAACGTAAACGGCTACTCTGTGGTGAATGCGTCTTCAGTTTACATCTACGGTTTAACCCTCACCCATTACCGGTCCTAATGAGCTCAAGTCATACAAGTACAGTGCAGTGACCATTTAAGATTTCCATATTCCTGAATGGCGTATTCGAAGACTGTCAGTAATCTACTCCTTGACTCTATCTGAGATATAGAAAACTGCTGCTAAAATCCGATGGAGATTGTGGGAACCTTAAAGGAGAACGCATTTCCCCCGTTTTACTTTTCGCCCAAAATGTTATATTAGTTGATTAACGTCTGTGTAAATGAAATCCATATGTATGGATAGGAAGGGACTCGAGGATATATTCCTCTTCTATCTAATTCGGACCTCTGCATCTCGACTTTTCCTGTCTAGGCTTGGGTAACCTTGCAGTTCCTCAGTCTTGGTGGTTCCTTCGGGCGGCATGGCATCGAAATGGTGTTACAGCTGAAAGATTATCTTATTTTTATTCAGTTTGGAGTCTAAATAGTAGATCTTGATGTGGGGGAAACATCACTATAAAGACTTTGGCCTAAACAGAAGCATCTTTGAGACGATTGAGTTAAATTCCATTCATCAGGTTCACTCACCCTCGGAATCGTGCTAACGGTCTTGCTTGAAACTTTTGCAGTTGAAACTGTAAAAAAAGCTTCTTGCGTTCAAAGTAGAAGAGGAAAACTAGTGAGTAACTGAGCTTCCAGACATAATGCTCACCGTAATTTGAGTGTGGCTTCTTAACGTGGTTTAATCGTTTTTTAAACTGAACGGAACCGAAAAGAAGAAACCGATAGCTAAGTTCGAACCAAATCATTATCATCATCATCGTCAATCCGAGTAAGGCCACCAAAATGACAATGGTATTTCATTGCAATATAACCATATCAATCAAGTTAAATAAAACTGTATAATGAGAAGGAGAAAAACGGAACTCTAGAGGGCTGCACCACCATCTGAGGCCAGACAGTCAGTCAGACAATCTGGCTTGAATCGTACAGCATGATCAACATTGATATCGATTTTCGGAATAGTCGACTTTGATGTTCCAAACAACCACAGAGAGGATAGCGCACACCGCGTTTTGGAAGGTGAGCAGCATCGAACTTTTTGTAATATACCGTATTCCATTCTGATACGGTATACTTCATCCACCTTTGTTTTTTCGTCACTCCAAATGGGAGCACATAAATCAACTTTGTTCTTCGCAGAACTTGACTTGGCGAGCATGGCTCAACTATCTTATGTTGCGGTGATGAGTACAACTCCTTGGGCAAATTACCTTCTGTCTCACCAAGGATCCAGTTCCCGATCACAATTAAGATATCGATGGTCGAAGACATGCAGAAGTCTCGGGTCCTCCATCCCGCAGTTCTGCAAAAATACAGCCATCTTTTTAGTTTGGCACACAAACCATTTGAGACCCGATGACGTCTTGTTGGAGCCACAGTCAGAGTGAATTGGAGAAAGCGGATCAGCCCAATGGGAAGTGAGTAGAAAAANAAAGCGGTTCAGACCAATGGGAAGTGAGTAGAAAAAACGCTTGATATTTACGAAATTCTGAGGCAGACTCTTTTGCACAAGCCTGTTACAAAAAACGAATGGTTCAACAGAATCGAACGCACACTTGAAGTCAAGGAACGTCAAGATTGTACAGCACAAATACATACACCGTTGCTTTAAAAATTGTGGACTGTAAAGATTTGATCCACATAACCTGGGCGAGAATGTCGCCTTTGGATCGCGTCTTCAGGTGCTCGTAAGACGTATGACAAGCCAGTTTTTATGCTTCACCCAGTAATTGTTTGACTGGGAAGGCCGCCTTCGTCTAGATTTCGCTTTCACATTTAAACAACATGGGTGGGAGTTTGTGAAGACATCCGAAGAACGAAATCTCCGAAAAACAAGGGTTTCAAGATAAATGTCGCTTGTGTATAGGGAACCCAGTCAATTCTGTCATACCGTTAAGTTTTGTTGTACTCTCGACCAGAAAGAATACTTGCCGACACTCGAGTGAAGTAAGGATTTTTCAGAGATTCAGTGGCCGGATGTATTTGGTTGCAACAGACAGCGCTTACAATCCTTTAGGGTGGAGAATAATAAGGGTTATTATTGAGGGTTGATATCGGAAGATGGTCTGTCCGAAATGAACTTCAGCAGGTGGCTCTGATAGGTTTGCTCCATGTTATGGCCCAGAGACGTCTCAATGACAAGATGAAGTACGCAAGCCAGAGAAATGCAGCGATGGCAATCTGTTGGCCAGATAATTGGGCTGCTTGTCAGTCCATCAACAAAGCTGTCGCTGACTGGCCGAAAGTGAGGATTCAACAGTTAATCATGATGCAGTATCTGCCGAATGCAAGTTGCCAATTGAAAGTTCAGAAGCTGTCCGAATTTAAAGAATGTTGCCGGTGCATACGCTTCAAAACAATACTAGGTAAATGTGTTTTGCGCACCCTTGATGGTTCTTTTGCCGAAAACGCTAGCTTGGGAGGATCAGACCGAGAACTAAGCTGAGGCAATACTGTTATTAAACATCCACAACAATATCCAAGCTCTTGCCTAACAGTAATAAAGCTACCTAAGCGCTGCAAGTTTGTTTTTCGCCGTATTAGACCTACAGTTCGTTAAGGCGTAAGCATATGAAACAAACGGGTCAAAAATCCCATGGTGTTTAGTCGAGTGAAATGAAATCCAGGAACTTCAATGTAGCGTCTTGTTAGTTCAGGGTGTGTGTGGCCAAACGCCATTCATGATTCTTGTTAGCCTAGCCTTTCGACCGGTAAAGCTTCGCTGGGTTGTATTTCTCTGTAATGGATCCATAGGGAGACATTCATGAACTGCAGGCACATTAGATATTAGCAGATATCGGAATGCGAAGTCCATATCCGCTGAAAAAGATATACGAAGCGAAGAGACGCGTCTTTGTCCCAATCCAACATAGAAGTTCAAGCTTGTCAGAAGGATATTCCATCTTTGTCACAACTGTATCGAATAACCTAGCACTACCAAAGATTAACCAGTACATGTTGCCTTGGTCCCGGTATGAAAAGTCCACCGTGCGTCGGTCAGCGCTCATTGAAACGACTCAAACTTGGCGAAGGTTATCGATGCTATTCAGTTAAAAAAATGCACCGTTGGCTATGGATAGAAATACTTTTTTGAACTCTTGAAAAATGCGGACACCCTGAATCCGGCATACTGAATAAAACAATACTGTAAGATCTGTACATACATAGCTTGAGTACACAAAACGTTGAACTGAATTGCCTTGTTTACGGACATCCGTATTCTATGAACTCTTCTCTGACAAATGCAATTATAGATTATGGAATTTTGCCCAAGGCTGCACAGTAGGTCCATCTAATTAGTTTGTGACTGATTGGCAAGGGCTATCTCAAGTTTTTCATGTGCCTATTTTGGTGACAGAGGAAGGGATCAATAAACGGAATAGTAATCTACTTGGTTGTTTCCAATACCATTCAACGCGCAGCCTTAGAACAATTTGTTAGCACCCGGTAAATCAAAGTAAACTAAACAGCCAATTGGTTTTATAGTAGGCATTGATCAGATCAGCGGCAAACGCACTAGTCACGTGGTTAACCAGTTCACTTTCAGGCATCTTGATTTGTGCTCAGGAATTTTCTCGGATAGGTATCGGATCGTGGGACCCACACAGTTTTCTGAACACTGACAAACAATTGAATACACTACCTTTGAAGCTAGGTTGAGAAAATGAGGCTGCTTTAGCCCATCAATCAGTCTCCAACAAACGAACGATCAAAAAGTGCCTTTGTTTTAGAAATTTTCTAAAGTTCTGGCTATTTTTATGGCATCTTTGGATGGTTAATATTCGTACTTACCGTCAAAAAGCATATGTTCATGAAACCTTGATTTAAAACTACATATTTTCGAAGTCACCCGGCAACCCAAAAATAGAAGCCTCCACTATAGGACCCAAGAAATCCATTGGAAAACGTCAAAAAATTCTTTTCGGACATATGACCCGTACGGAGTATGGAAATTACCAGATTCCTTGGTTGATGTTCCCACATTTCCAGGCGCACGTGACCTTCCCTGTACACGAGGCCGGAGGCACCAGCAGATGCTAGTAGCATTCAGGTCGTCAATTTCTACCCAGATTGTCCGCCTGAGTGTTGGAGGTGTACGCACCTGGGGTGTTTGTTGTAGGCCAGCCCTAGGTTCCCCCTCAGTGATTCTTTTTTTTTATTTTTTTTCTAATGAAACATCTGGTTGCTGCCACTGATGATGATGATGTTGATGAATATTACGGTTTATTTATTGTTTGAAAGCGATCCGAGTACTCAGGTATAGCCGAGGCACAAAGACAGCTAACAGAGCGATTTGCAATTAGTCGTAAATGAGCACTCGATATGTGTTGAACTCTTCTCCAATTATTTCACTAATCTGCCGTTTCCCATACACCGGTGAGCCACAATTAAACCACTGCGGTACAGACGTCTCTCTTTCAGGTGATCTCTCAGAAAAAACGCCGGACAAAAGTGACAACTTTTGTTTGGTTTGTTTTGGTATACTTTAGATGTTAGGTCCTGCTTCTAAGTGGTCGATCCCTTGAGGTGGTCACCCTTGAAGGAAGACACACACAAACGGCATCTGGCATCACCTTTATCAACTGGTTGGCTCAGTCATTGATATTTTATCAGTGGATAAATATTTCAGCTCTTTTTGTTCTATGCTGTGAGCACTGAGTGCCTGCGGGTCCGGAAGGTTGTGGACATAGGCACAGAAATTTCCGCGGTAAGAAACATCAGACAGCCAACCGTATTCTCGGTCTGGCCAAGTTCAGGCATAGTCTGGATTGGTTTTCTGCCATATGACCAGTGCATCAGTAAAGGGCTCGTATCAGGTGTTGTTGTAATGAGTCGAACAACGATACCCCTCGTCCGCATACTCACACTCTTTACCTTTGGATTGGAGGGAAGCTATAAAGCCAGATCTTCTGGTGTATTCTAATACACTTGGGAAAACATAATAATCCGAGAAACTGACGAAAAAGCTCTAACCAGTTTTGGCCATGACCTTACAGCACCCTCTCTGCACGCGATGAAACTCAGAGCCCGTGGCCTTATGAATTTCTGGTCTATTGTGAAAATGTTTCCGTTCAGGTGTAGTAATCACAAACCGAACTCTTGATGAGATTAGACAGAAAGGGAAAGGCAGGCCCAAAAGCACCTTCAGTGGAGCCTTTGTGGACGTCTGTTTCTTTAAGCAGTACGGCAATGCACCAAAAAAATTAGTTCAACAAAATTATCCTCCTAAGTCACATCACCTCGCGTTTGTTTGTATCTTGATGATCTTCTTACAGCGTGTAGCGAATTAGTTGATGTAAGCTTCTTTTATCCGTACTTGCTGAGTGGTAGGAAATTCAAGTATTCACATTCGTCCAAACTGTTAGCAAGTGCAGTAAACTACTGATCTGTCGAATCTAGGATGATCGTGCTCTTCATTCTATAAAGGTTAAACAAAAATTGAAAATCTGTGATCGTTTTTAACAAAATCTAGGTGTGAAATGAATTTTTGCGTTCTCAGAATACAAATCAAATCATCGACATGGTAGTTATCACGATTAACATAGCGCTTTGAATGCTGTGATCGAGAGGCCTCAGTGATTAAGGTGCAAACTTACAGACAGAGGTCCTGGCTCGAACCCAACGCCGACATATCGATCAATCCTATCGAGGATTAGGCAACCTGGTAATACCTAAGATATCGTCTTTTCTTTAGGATGAAATAAGGTGAAAATGAGTAGTTCATGTGGATAAAGAGAGTCCTTGTAAATCGACTTCTCAGTAAACAGTAGATAAGCAGCGCGTAATAGATTTCTTGATTGAACGCTACTCACAAAATTGATAAAACCTCTTTGACAGCCCGCGACCGTTTTGGCTTTTTTGGCGCTCATCAGATGAGCGCAATCCACGGTCCCCCAGCCAACTTTATGTTCTAATTGAATCCATACTGTACGAAACGTGCAATAGCACTATGATTAGTGAAGATTTCGAAACACGTAAATTAACGTTTCATGCACGGAAGTTTCTGGAAAGAGGTGTGAATTCATTAAACTGACAAGAAACTTTAGTGTGCGTAGAAATTTCGTATTTTCTTTCTACGTTGCATCTCTTTTTGCAAACCTTTCAGTCACGTGTGAGGACAATGATTCATTAAACCCACCGTCTACATGAAGCGATAAGCTCACGTTGTGCGCTTAATGTATGATTTCATCGACTCCAACATTTCATCGAGGAATCGATGGCTTTGTTGTGACCTCTCTGCTTGGTCTCCTGTTGAGCCACATTTTTGGGCCAGATAGAGCATGGTCTACTGAATGACAAAAGCAAATGCAAGCATTTCTATTGATAATACATTGGTAACAATTTTATTCGCGGAAGACTTTAACTAAGCGCATTACACCACTACGTTGACTTCCAAACAGAAACGAACGGTTCTTTTCGTTCCTCAGATCTTTCTCTAACCGGGTCACCCCAAGGATATGATGCCGGTCCACACTCAAAGTATGGTTGTGTATGCTTTTGTAAAACAGAATGCTAGGCGTTTAACAGTGCAACTTGGCAAGATCATGCGCGAGCTCTTTTCATACCTGAATAACGGTAGGCTCATTAGCAGTGCCAAAAGTTCTGTCGCGTCACATGTCGTTTGACAGTGGCAACAGGACCCATTCACGCGAACAATTTACGGTCACGTGCAGAGAGCCTTGTTGTTTGCTGATATCTAACCAAAGGCATTAATTGACAGCAACCGACACAGTCCCAGTGCCCACGTTACGCGGTACTGTGCTGTCAAAATCAATCTATACGAACTCTGATCTTGTCGTGACCAGGTATCATGCTGCCAGTGTTCACCCATTTGACAGGCATTTGAACCATTCGCTGTTCAAATTTACGAGATTTTATTTATCTGACGTTTATTTATCTGTGTTGTCCCCGATTCGCATGGGTCATTAAACTGTCCGATTGATAATGAGGAATCTGTGAGCCGACTGCCAGCAGTCCATCGAACAGGTCGGTAGCTAGCCGATCAATCACGATTGTGCCATTAACTGTAAAAAACGCGCATTACCGAGTGAGTTCAAAAACATACATTTGAGCATTTGAACCAAGACTTGGAGAAAACTTTCAGGATATACATAGTACACTACTGATGAGGTTGCTGAAAATCCTTCAACTGTCCACGACTGGTTTCACCCTTCTTTCATGAGTTTAACATAATCACTTTGGTGACGTACATCTCGTTAGAATTCAAAGACAATAAATATCCATACCTAATTGAGGCAAGGAAGGTATCCTAAGGAAGTTCCATCATCATCATCGGTCTCTTTTTCGAGGTTGTTGATCGTCCAGACCGTTTCACAATAGAAGAAATCCTGGTTTTCTCAAAGGTTAAAAAACAATTGTCTGTCTTGGCTGTTGATGTTGCCTTTATATAGAGGACAGTAAGAGCAAATGGTGAAATGTTAACACCCGCGAACCGAATTCTTACGCGGACCCCACAATCTAACAAGTAATAAAATGTTTGGCTGAAACCTGTAATAGAATAACTACAAGAGCTAACGCCGTCTGCTCTGTTGAATCTGGTATCACGGAGCACCCACCGTTATTTATTGGCATCGTCAGTCACTCACCACAGTAGAGTATTATTGGCCTGAGCTGGGATCAATAAAACTCACATAAGTTTGCCGTAGTTGGTCTCGCTGAATTGAGTTCAACATACATGGAGTTCACATTTCCAAAATCTCTATTAGGGTACTCACTAAAAAATTTTGTCATCCATTTGGGCTACTTTCATACTTCAAACCCACTCGATATACCCTGAACTTCAATGACTAGAAACCTCTAGTCCCGTTTTATCCTCTCTATTGATTTCTGCCATTCTCCTATGTTCTTTTCTTCACTTGCTTGTTTTCGTCCTTCATGACTTTTCTTTGACATACCTGTTTAAAAGTGCACGAGTTTAGTTAATCCCATCAATACTCGATTGTTTCGTTCCAACAAGAAAGTTGCGCATCGATTTTCACAAGTCAGAAACTGAAAAACACATTTCCTAAACTACACATGTGCAGATTACGAGGTTTCGTTTAATAGCTAGCAACAAGAAGTAACTATTAAGCTCAAGATAGGCCATAGCTGGATCTGTCTCTTTTGCCGAAGCTGGAGTACACCATCGTTTGCTTGCTTGCAGCCACAACAGACATCAAATTATTCCAACAAGTTTCTAAAAATATCACGTGATAATATGCTTCCCTGTGCGTAGAGCTACATGTATCATTAACTTTCAATATTCTACATTCCATTCCCGGATTGAAATGATTCCAGGTTTCTGTTACCAAACTGATTCTTCTTAAAAATTTTATCCATAGCTAGCTGACTGGTACACGTCAAGAATAGGTTTAATACAATTGCCCGGAGGAAAAATGAATTCACGACATGAGAAGTCGAAAGTCAAGGAGTCAGTCAACACGCGATTAGGATTCCCCGATTAAAGGATGACAACTGGCGGTTATATTTGGTCCAAATGAGAGCTACTCACACCGCTGTTTAGTCACTTTGGGCCAAAGGACGAAGCATTTAACCAGTTATCGGAAGGTAGCGGTTAAAAAACCTTTGAGTTTCGTCAAATGAACATCGCTGATGATTCCCAAGATGGATGAAAAACTCTTCGGTGCTTCTCGGCTTTTCAGCATGGATTGCTCTTACTGACAGGATGGAATCACACTTGAAAATTACCAAATCTTCTAACATTTTAATTAGTGAGTTAGTTTGCAAATGGGTGCATTTCGCCAGTCGAGTATAATTTAGGCTCAGGTACACGCTTAGGGAACTCCAGGGTCTGTATTCACCTGATGGGTCCCGTTAGTCCACTGTCGAAGTGATTTCAGTAACCTTCAGATTAATAAACTTGCCACGGGCAGAAGTAAACATGCATCCCAGCGCTTCTTACGGGAGGATTTTGTGATCAGAAATAACTCGGAACTTGGTATAAACAACAGCTAGGTACAGCTAGGTCGCTCACGCGAATCACCATGTTCTTCATAACGTCACACCGCCACGTGCCTGTGATATACAAACTTTACGCACATTTATTTACACCGAATCAGACAGATTTTCTGCACTACTGTTTCTTTTTTTGATGTAAAGTGGTTTTTCCGTGGCTAGGACTTCTGGTCAGTATATCTCAGTGCTAACATCCTTCCCTTCCGGAGAGTTAATTTTGTAAACAGCTTGTAAACTAACAAGCGCAGCAAAGTGATCAATGCATGCACAAATACGAGAAACTCATTTGGATGTTGACATCGATTAAATTTTCCCTACACGTTACGCGGTACTGTGCTGTCAAAATCAATCTATACGAACTCTGATCTTGTCGTGACCAGGTATCATGCTGCCAGTGTTCACCCATTTGACAGGCATTTGAACCATTCGCTGTTCAAATTTACGAGATTTTATTTATCTGACGTTTATTTATCTGCGTTGTCCCCGATTCGCATGGGTCATTAAACTGTCCGATTGATAATGAGGAATCTGTGAGCCGACTGCCAGCAGTCCATCGAACAGGTCGGTAGCTAGCCGATCAATCACGATTGTGCCATTAACTGTAAAAAACGCGCATTACCGAGTGAGTTCAAAAACATACATTTGAGCATTTGAACCAAGACTTGGAGAAAACTTTCAGGATATACATAGTACACTACTGATGAGGTTGCTGAAAATCCTTCAACTGTCCACGACTGGTTTCACCCTTCTTTCATGAGTTTAACATAATCACTTTGGTGACGTACATCTCGTTAGAATTCAAAGACAATAAATATCCATACCTAATTGAGGCAAGGAAGGTATCCTAAGGAAGTTCCATCATCATCATCGGTCTCTTTTTCGAGGTTGTTGATCGTCCAGACCGTTTCACAATAGAAGAAATCCTGGTTTTCTCAAAGGTTAAAAAACAATTGTCTGTCTTGGCTGTTGATGTTGCCTTTATATAGAGGACAGTAAGAGCAAATGGTGAAATGTTAACACCCGCGAACCGAATTCTTACGCGGACCGCACGATCTAACAAGTATTAAAATGTTTGGCTGAAACCTGTAATGGAATAACTACAAGAGCTAACGCCGTCTACTCTGTTGAATCTGGTATCACGGAGCACCCACCGTTATTTATTGGCATCGTCAGTCACTCACCACAGTAGAGTATTATTGGCCTGAGCTGGGATCAATAAAACTCACATAAGTTTGCCGTAGTTGGTCTCGCTGAATTGAGTTCAACATACATGGAGTTCACATTTCCAAAATCTCTATTAGGGTACTCACTAAAAAATTTTGTCATCCATTTGGGCTACTTTCATACTTCAAACCCACTCGATATACCCTGAACTTCAATGACTAGAAACCTCTAGTCCCGTTTTATCCTCTCTATTGATTTCTGCCATTCTCCTATGTTCTTTTCTTCACTTGCTTGTTTTCGTCCTTCATGACTTTTCTTTGACATACCTGTTTAAAAGTGCACGAGTTTAGTTAATCCCATCAATACTCGATTGTTTCGTTCCAACAAGAAAGTTGCGCATCGATTTTCACTAGTCAGAAACTGAAAAACACATTTCCTAAACTACACATGCGCAGATTACGAGGTTTCGTTTAATAGCTAGCAACAAGCTAGTAACTATTAAGGCCATAGCTGATCTGTCTCTTTTGCCGAAGCCGGAAGTACACATCGTTTGCTTGCTTGCAGCCACAACAGACATCAAATTATTCCAACAAGTTTCTAAAAATATCACGTGATAATATGCTTCCCTGTGCGTAGAGCTACATGTATCATTAACTTTCAATATTCTACATTCCATTCCCGGATTGAAATGATTCCAGGTTTCTGTTACCAAACTGATTCTTCTTAAAAATTTTATCCATAGCTAGCTGACTGGTACACGTCAAGAATAGGTTTAATACAATTGCCCGGAGGAAAAATGAATTCACGACATGAGAAGTCGAAAGTCAAGGAGTCAGTCAACACGCGATTAGGATTCCCCGATTAAAGGATGACAACTGGCGGTTATATTTGGTCCAAATGAGAGCTACTCACACCGCTGTTTAGTCACTTTGGGCCAAAGGACGAAGCATTTAACCAGTTGTCGGAAGGTAGCGGTTAAAAAACCTTTGAGTTTCGTCAAATGAACATCGCTGATGATTCCCAAGATGGATGAAAAACTCTTCGGTGCTTCTCGGCTTTTCAGCATGGATTGCTCTTACTGACAGGATGGAATCACACTTGAAAATTACCAAATCTTCTAACATTTTAATTAGTGAGTTAGTTTGCAAATGGGTGCATTTCGCCAGTCGAGTATAATTTAGGCTCAGGTACACGCTTAGGGAACTCCAGGGTCTGTATTCACCTGATGGGTCCCGTTAGTCCACTGTCGAAGTGATTTCAGTAACCTTCAGATTAATAAACTTGCCACGGGCAGAAGTAAACATGCATCCCAGCGCTTCTTACGGGAGGATTTTGTGATCAGAAATAACTCGGAACTTGGTATAAACAACAGCTAGGTACAGCTAGGTCGCTCACGCGAATCACCATGTTCTTCATAACGTCACACCGCCACGTGCCTGTGATATACAAACTTTACGCACATTTATTTACACCGAATCAGACAGATTTTCTGCACTACTGTTTCTTTTTTTGATGTAAAGTGGTTTTTCCGTGGCTAGGACTTCTGGTCAGTATATCTCAGTGCTAACATCCGTCCCTTCCGGAGAGCTAATTTTGTAAACAGCTTGTAAACTAACGAGCGCAGCAAAGTGATCAATGCGTGCACAAATACGGGAAACTCATTTGGATGTTGACATCGATTAAATTTTCCCTTCATACAGCTGTCGCGTAGGCGATTTCATTGTATCCGGAAGTTACCTGGCACTTGAGGCAAACATACCCTGTTTGTACTGACCGGAGCAAATTACTGCAAATCTGTTCAGTTTATGCTGAACAGATGATCCCACACTTTTGGTTAGTTTGTCTTGTAGTATTTGATAAACGAGGGTTTCCCTGACGTGGGTGAAGTGGGGCGGAATTTTCGAATAGAACGACCCTTTAATTTCACGTGCGCAAAAATATGGTTGAGATACAATAGCCTTGCAACGTGAAAGTGCCATCCACAATCCCGAGATTGAGTGTTGTTGTGACATTGTCGTCTGATTTGTTGTTTGGCTTTCGAATGTTGCCAACGCCTAGGTTGGACCGAATTTGGAACTATGCATTGTATTCCACCCTGTGCTTCGTGAGGACTTTGAAAAGCTTTCGAGAGGAAGGAACATTGATCCACCCTCCTACTCGACTTTTGCAGGTGGACATTTGATGCTGTACAAATCTTTTTGCGTGAAAGTTCTTTCTCAGCGCCCATCATTCTAAAACATATTTTCGAAGTCTTGTAACATGTAAAATAAAATTCATCGTGGATTCTTTGTGAAAAATGAACCGAACTTCGTCTGCGAGTATCATAGTAAGTGCTTCAAAGCTATACTGAAGGTGAAAATGATGTTATGGGCTGTACCAAAACCCTTGCAAGGTTTTGGAGGACATTGCTCTGTTGTACAAACCTGAAGATCTTGGGAAATTGCTGTTCGTTACCACCCATGTTCCCGTGGGAATATAAAGAATTATGGAGCATTATGGATTTAGTCATACGTTGAAATCAGTCAGAAAATGCTACTGTTTGAGAACAATCAGGTGGTATCCTAGATATTTCCAAGGCACCCTAGAAGAGCCTGATAACTACTATGCCTATAAGAGTTGGGGTTAAAGATGTCGCCCATTATGTTGTTTTTCCTGGACCGTAATCCGTCAGGCATTTCCATCTGATCGATAATCACCAGGCAGATGTAGTAAGAACATTCAAGTGTCCACTTGGTTAAAAGTTCGCACAGTCGCACGCAGTGTCACATGGCCCTTAACCCCACCTTCACCTCCAAGTGAAGATGAATCAAAATGATTTCTCCGCTTTTCTTATGACGGTTATATATTCTGAAGAAACGTGGTCATTGGCGTCAAGCTTGCCAGATACCTCAAAAGAAATTGTACGTAGGTGGGGATGACTCCTGGATGTTCTAAACCGGTCAAATTTTCCAGCAAATTTCTGTCAACCTTATGTTCTACTTGAACACAAATTGAATTGATTTCAACAAATAAACGCATCTGCATGTCAAGATGATTTACACGGAAGACCCAAATAAAACCCATGTTTATTATATTCTTCAACTGAATGTACTGCAGGAAGACTGCCTAATGATTCGAGATATTGGAGCATATCTTCCTAAAGAAAACACCCCTACCTGATGAATCAAAAAAGGACAAAACCGATCGTAGGTTGTCGAAGAGTTTTCAGCAACGTTGTGAGTAGTTTCCTTTACTAAAGATAAATATCTTTTGGACCCTGTGAATGGAGTTATCCTCGTATGCATAAACTACTATTCGCCGATTGGCTCAGTCCATTCATTCGATTCAGTATTCAACATTATTTCTTGATCTTATCTTCGAGTCCAGAAGTCAATTTTTCCTGTAAAGCAGTTGGATTACGGTGTACATAGATCCCCTTGGGTTTACTGTGCGATTGATGCATTCAGTTGTTTGGTTATGATGCTGCGATATTGGGATAGCAAATGTTTTGCGATGCCTTCGATGAAATCTCCTGGATATCCATTGATTCGAAGTGTCTAACCCGGACGATCTCCTCCCTTCTTTTGAATTTTGCTCCATTACAACCGCATCTATCCTCTTGGACAGAGTTTGGATACAGTATTTCCTTCGGTTTGTTGCGCCATTATTGTGGTGGTTTGGTACCAGCTTCATGCAGTTCTGCAGCACTAACCACATACGACTGGTAGTTGGTTGGCATCTAGTGTTAAAATACAAATTTGTCGTGTTCAAATGCAGTGTTGTGCAATTCATAGATTGCCCTGTACAGCAGTTCGTTTCTTTATGACAAAAGTGTCGTCCAACCAGCGGATGCAGCTCTCAGGCTTGCTTAAGTTTCGCTCCCCTCATCTCCCCGGCAAAAATTCCGGATGTCGGTGTTTCCAACGGAGTCACTCTGAGAGTTGAAAAATTTGCCCAGCATTCTGACGGCAGCCTTAAACGTTTGCGCGTACTTTCCGGCTTCATGAGTCCCGTTTTTTCCCGTGCCCCAGGGTAACTCCATTAGGGTTCTTGGCTCATCTCATTGGTGGATGGGAATAGAGCTGTGAGGCCACTCAAGCGCACGATTCCATCATCTCATTCAACTGACTTTTACGGTGGTCCTAATTTTCGGTGACTTTGATGGAGATTTCATACTCAAGTTCAGTATTCGATGCTAGAAAATCTAGGTGAACCTGATCGGGAGCTGATTATTTTATATAAGAAATTGATTACGAAAAGTCCATTATAACAAATACACTCATTTGCTAATTAATTTGGTTTTCACAAGATACTCAACTGAATCTTTCGTTTATGCTAATATTTTTCAACTGAATATGCTGCAAAAAGGCCGCCTTAAGTTGAATTTTGCACGATATTCAAGATACTACATTATATTTTCATAAAGTGCAATTACTCACAAGGATACTGCGACGACCTTTGTGCAGCCCACTCAATTGAAGAATAGCACGAGTGACAGATTCAGCCGAGTCTCCCGTGAAAACCAAATTGATTTGCAAAGTAGTGCATTTGTCGAAATCAGTTGACCTTGGGTTCAAGTAGAACATAAGGTTGACGGAAACTCCGAGATCGCGCCTTCCTGATTATCCCTAAGAAGGGTGAAACTGGTCATGGGCTGTCGAAGAATTTTCGGCAACCTTTTGAGCAAGCGCCCTTAATAATTTGAAACCTATTCACTAATTTTGCAAATCTCTTCATGGGCAGTTTGGCGCAGCTGCGAATAATGAACGAAAGCAACCTCAGGCGAGTCAACTATTACCATTCGCACCGTGACGTCACGACTGCAGGTGGTTGTGAACTCAACAAATAACTGAAGCAAGACTACTATATACTATATCAGTCTTGACGCAATCCTCATTTTCATAAACCATTGTTAGTTAATTTATACACTGCACTTTCGCTGCTCAGCTGCTATGATACCTGAAGAGGGTTGAGATGCTGTCAGGTTGTCCAAGCCTAAATAGAAGGTGTCGAGATGCCAGAAGATAGGTTTCGAAGTAAGTTCACTCCTAAGCTAGCTTCAGTTCAGGGGATTCTTTTAGTATAAAAAATTCGTGTCCATCTTTATTAGTAAGCTGACGTCACTCAGGCAGGGGTTGTGAACTCAAAAAATCATTGACGATCAAGGGATATGACAGCATTACCCTAATTTGGGAAATGACCACAGTTTTGTCGATATTCCCAAGGTGGGTGCAATTAGGGTATTTCACTTAACAACGGATGAGTTAATCGGATAACCTTTTTTTTTATCAAATAATAACCTTGGCGAAATCCGCAAACACCAATACGGCTTTAACGGCGGATACAATTGAACTACAACTGAATCCCTCGTTTATGATATCTTTCAAGCGAATGAAGTGTACAGAGTTACCTCACATTTCATTTTGTGCGATATCCCACACACCGCAGCATAGTTCCTTGATATACTACTCATGAGGTTGACGATAAATGATAAGCTTATTCGGTTTGGTGATTAGAGGTTTTGGTGACTTTCCGTAATAGACTGACAGGCAAACGAGCTTCCAGGATTCATCTTTAGTAACATTTTCACCAAAGTCAGTAAAACTGATCAGGTAAAACACGTTTCTTCAACGGATCTACCATACCATTTTTTCCAACTTACGGTACAATCAGTGCACTCGCGGTCTCTTGCAGATTCATTACTTCTATGCAATCGATCGCCCAAAACCTAATGCACCGTACATAACTGGCAAACAAAGGTAAATTTCCACACTGTTGATGGTCTTGTGCTCTGAATAAACTACATTTCATTTGAAAAAGCTGTTTATTTGTTGATCTGAATTACCAGGTAATCTCCCCTCATGGGTATATTCCTCATTCCAACAGCACGTGCAAATTCTCGCATCGTTTTGTGTTTTAATCAAAATACGGTGCAAGCTGAATTGCATTGCACCTTCCCCTGAGAATTGGTGTTTACTAGATAGTCTTGAGAAAGCATGTACGTGATCTAATTAAACGGTAATGAGGTGTTGCTAAGCAAGCAGAATTCGGTAGAACTTGATGTTTGGAACACACCAAATGTGAGTGTGAGACCGTGAAGAGTAAACAGCTATTTCAGCAGTGAAACAGGGCAAAATGCCAATCGTTTTTACACCAGATCCCCACGCAGGAACGAGGGATCAGTAAGTGCCATCTGATTGAGGCTGACACGCGTAGCGGTTTAAGTTCATTCTAATGAGAAGGACGTGGTGAAAACCTTCTTGTTTTATGATGATGAGGGCAACAAAACTACTATCGGTGAGCAGGCCATAAATTTAATCTGGAAACAATTCCCCAGATAAATATGATCTAGTGGTATATGTAAGAATGGATAGAAATAACATCTACCCGATTGCTAAAAATGCCCAATGCGACCAAAGATACTTTCACGAAAGGAACCACTCACAAGGTTTCAATAAAACTCTTCAACAGACCATGACCGACCTCGTCCTTTTCGGGGCTCATTGGATAGATCCCCAGTTTCCCTCCCATCAAGATTGAAAACAATATTGCACGAAGTTCTCGAAACACCATTTTTACCGTGCCTATCTGATGAGCCTGGAGAAGCGTGGAACCAGGCGTTGGCTGTTGGAGAGTTTCCATCCGGCGTTCAATTGAAGGCAAATTACACTAAAGGTTAAGTTGGGATTCATGTAAGCCTGCCGTGAAAACCGAAACAATAGACTGAAGATACATCTTTGCCGTTTGTCCATAAACATCTCTGCTATCATTTTTGATGGCTGTTGAATGTTTTCCTGGGCTGGACTATCCGGTAGCAAAACGTCTTATTGCCATTCATGGACCGCTCGATGGTACTTTTGGAGACGAAATTACCAATCGAATTTGTAATAAAAAGATAACCGTCGTTCTTGGACGTTTAAGTAAACAGAAAAGTAAATGGGGCTTTGCAAACCTGCCTATGACAGAAAGATACACATAGGTATCAAATACTAAAATACAACAGCAGCAATCATCTGATGAACCATAAGAAGGGCGAAACCGGTCGTGGGCTGTCAAAGAGTTTTCAGCAACCTTGTGAGTAGTTTCCTTTATGGAAACATAAGAAAAACTGTTTTCAAACCCTGTTCAGGGAGGCAACGACACATTGCAGCACCAAAGAAAGAAAAGAGAAAGATAACCACCTGTTCAGAGGATTCCAGACGATGGATATCCAAGGAATTTCACCAAGAGGACTTTGAAAGTAAAAAATACAGTGACCGCAAGAACAAGCGACCTGAAGGATAGTTATACCTTATTTGGATAATATCTCAATTCACAGCAGGACTGTTGGGTCAAAAAGTATTCCTCGTAGTCCACAAACTGAATGTCGCCTTGCGGAAACTGACCTCAAGACCGAAAGAAACACAAGACAAAAACCAGTAGGAACAATGTGAAGTGCAACAAGACTGAAGAACGCACGCAAACAGAACACAAGGTGGCCATCAAGGGACACACCCTTTATTATTGGTATCTGTACATTGAAACCAAAAAGATCACAAACTCAGACTGGAGAATTCAAAAATGGTGGCTTATAGAGACACGAGACATTGCATGGAATTTCTGGATGCATGAAATTCCACAACAAATTTGATCAATTGATCAATCCAGTTTACGTACCACGACGTGCAAAGGAAAAAATCCCGGCCGGAATACTCAAGGAGAGCCGGAGATCGGAATAACAAACCAAGAAACAAGAAACTCCTTGGAGTTGGATCAACAAATTGAACACATTGGAACCCACGAAAGAGTTCACATTAGCACCAACTAGGATAAGACAGCAGGGGAGGCCAAGCTCAAAGTTTACGTGTTCACGGACAATCAGGACGCAGGGTACCAGATCAATTTATGGAACAACCATTCATGATAGAAGGGCGGTTCCAGCCAGCAGCACGTAGATTAGCAAACACGCGCCTTTACTTAGTGCACACGGACACGCTGCCATGTTCCACTCTTCTCTCCAAGAGCACGCTGATCACGTCACCTCAAATTTATTCGGAAACGTTTGCAAATTGCCTAGCTCAGTGGACAAACCAAAAAACATCTACGTTAGGCCTTTCAATCGGTCACAGATCTTGCATCAACATTTATTCGACGGGGGCAAATTGGCCTGATAGAAAGACTGTACGTTTTCAAAACCCGCATGTCAAGAACAAAGACCAGCTTCTAATAAATTGAAGGGAATGAGCCAAGGTGTGTTTTTGAAGCGTCTCCTAATTTTGTATCTTCCGCGGATAATGATTGCCAAGTGTAGGTTTCCCGTACAAATTACAGTCGTGATTACAAAGTCATTCTTGATCATTTGCTCTCTGAACACGGGTGGACCAGATCTAATGTTCTAATACATACTGCTGGAGTTATTACCAGCGCATCGAAGGAGCGTGAAGGCGTGTGATAATTTCGGACTACATAAAAATTCATAATATGACCGAGTTTACATAAACCCCTGTTGTAATGGAATCCAGCTGCAACCGCTTCCACCGTCCCTCATTCCAGATGCTAAGATATCTCGTCCAAATGAAAAACCGGCTTGTTTCTATACTACTGTCATTACTGAGGAACACTTAAACCAAGACTGATGATGCATAAAACGTCACTCAAACCGGAAATTTGGAGTGCTTCAAACCTACTTCAAGATGTTTTGAATCGAAGTAGAATTACCATTAGGTAAATGTTTCATTACCATCTCTGTAGCTGAATCCGTAGGCGATATGTACTATGAATCGCATAAAATATTGAGGTGTCAAACTCCTCTGTCAAACTGTTCGGGAAAGGTAAATGTGTGAGAAAAGACGAATCTGTGTGGTCTAATTTATTCTGCCCCGGTTGGTCATAGGTTTTCAGATTTGTCGATTAGGCGAAATAGAAGTTGAATTGACTGTTCCTCAAAATTCCTGTGAACATAAAACTGTCTAGGATGAATACCTGGAATGCAACAAAACATGGCAAAGTGTGAGATACTGTGGTCAGATATTTTTCATAACATCAGTGGTTCTATCTCTAGCCTAAAAAATGATTTTTCATTAAGGATTTTGTCCCATAAGTGAAGTTAATCTACGCTGGAAAAACAAGAAGCATTCTACAGCGGTTTGCTCCTCATTGGGAATCATCATCAGTGCGCGTCTCAACTCCAGAAACCCGTGAGCACGGTGCCTCCATTTTAGTGGTTTGTACGCCCAACCATGTGGCCATGAACGGCTGATCACCACTGTGAGTAATTCTCAATTGGACAGAATGTAGTGTCACTCATACTTTATTCAAAGGATCATCACGCTGTCAAGTGTTGACCGGCTCCTCGAATGGCGACTTTTTATCTGGTGAAATTAATCTTTCTCTGAATTACTCATAGGCAACAAACCTACATAGATAAATTGATACTCCGATGAAAAATCCCTTGCCGGTCCTGTCGAGTGAAAAACGTAACACCTGGTATAACCAAGGGCTAACGCAGCCGGCTACCTTGTCCAGGATCGGCTCCCGTCCATTGGGTGAAGGTGATCTTTCAGAAATGGAAAGCCTGAACTTAACAATCCAAGTATGTCCTCTCTGTGACATGAAAACCAGGATTTTCGCAAAAAAAAACCAACACCACATAATAAAATCTTACATTTTTTGACATTTCTTCTGCTGGCTCGGATATGTGTAAAACGAACACAATAGATACAGGCTGTGAGCGAGAGTCAGTCTCGTTAAAATCGATAATCACTAGTCAAGACTGCTAAAACTCGTGTCAGTGCAACCTGAACGTAAGGATGACAAATGAATTTCCGGCAACGTGAGAGTCAACTTCTGAACGAAAACTTTCTATACACAAATTAAGGCCTAGAATACGGATGCCAGCCGCTTCTGCGTACAAATAAGTTTTACTCTTATAAGCTTTGGTATCTTGTACTGTACTTCATAAATCAGCCCAAAAGCGGTTAAAACTTCAGCCGCGTACCAGCCACCAACCAGTTGAGACATAACGCGTTGTTCACTCCTCTATCAAGCGGACAAAATGTACTCAGGTATACGAGCTGATAGTTGCCTCGTCGGTCGATCGATATCGATCTCTTTACAGGCGCAGACAACTTCGTAGACACATGCTAAAATGGACTTTCAACTTTTGCTTGATGATGTGATGTCTATTGTGAAATGACGACCAGGGTAGAACAGTTTGTGCCCTTGTACATTTTACTTTAAAGAATTTTGCCAGAAATATTTCCGGGTAGCCAGTCTGTCGGAACACGCATCTTAGAAGGCCAGGGTTTGAATCGACGTGTTTTATCAGTACAGTTTCACCGTCATAGTTCAGCTATTGCACGTTTTTGGCACCTAGTAACCATGTCACCCGATGGAAGCCAAAGGGATGAGGTACTGCCAGGTTGCCCACGCCTAGACAGAAGCAGTCTGGACACTGGGTTTCATTTCACACCACTGACCTTCCGATCAGAATGTTCGTGCCTTACCCGCTGAGCTGTCTTCAACTTTCAAGATCTTTACTGCACTATATAATAAGGACAACGAACAGGGTTCCTTCTGATTTAAGGGGAACAGAATTGCGAAGTCACATTCACTGGCCTGTCTGTGTCCGGTTGCGACACACAATTTTGTGTCAACACATCACGTCTGTTCTTCTGAGCGCAACACTCCGAAAGAATACATTTGGATAAGTCACATTAAAAGCATCCAGAATAGCGGTAGAGTGAGTAGGAATATCGGCATATCTGTTACAGTCTAACGTTGCATACTCCTAATGAAACTTGTGAGTAGTGTCTGATTAAGCGCCGCCTTCGCATCTGATGGGTGTTTGGTGCAGAAACTATTTTCCGCCGTTACTCCTTGAAGCTTTCAACTACTGTTATGTTTGGCCCCGGAGTGTTTCCAACACACTGCATAGACACTTACCTACGATGCGGAACGATTAGCTGTACACGCATAAAATTGGACGTTGCTGGACGCCTGTTCCAGATAATCGAGGAAGCTCATAGAAACTCGTCCTTCTTTGAGAGTTTTGAAAATCTAATTCGCTTCGGACCAGTCCAGAATCGTTCTCTGCATTAGTCGGGAGTTGAGATTTCGTGTCGTTCTCCTTTTGTATCCCTCTCGCTGGAAAATCAGTAGGCCGGATTCGTTATATGGCCTTTTAATGACGATTTCGAGGTTACCTATCAATTTTCCAAACCGTAAGCTGTCCAGTGTCTCATGTGAGTAATGCCAGAACCCAATTTACCATGATATTTCGAGGGAAACTGACATTTTTAACATTTCTTCTGTTGTTTCAGACATACCTTAAGCGAAGAGCATAGATCAGAACTGTGATTATCTATCAATCAGAATAAGGTTTGGCCACTCCCTTCGGCGCAAAACGTGTGGAACAACATAAGACACATAATGCAATACGGCTTACGGCATCTGTACAATTCTGAGACATCGTGACCGATCAATAAAATCAGAGAAGTCATTCCTGGCGCAGGTTATCAATTGAACAGCATATTAACTTTCATTTATGGAAACCAGAAAGATGGATGGTGCTGTGTCTTGCTCCGTATATCTGGAGCCACATTTTACCGGACACTATCTGAACTGTGGAAGTTTGAATGTGCGTTGGTACTGATTTCAGCCCACAGAGCTAAACGGATCTGCCCTCGGATACACTCGCAGAGAAAAGTGGACTTCTGAAAGAGGTACTGCGGCCAAACAACTACCCTGATCGCTTCATAAAAAAAAACATACACAGGCTGTGCCAGTTCGCCCTATCAAAATGGCGATTTCAGTTTTATCTACAAATGAAAGTATTTATCCACTCAACTGCACCTGTGATGATGAACATATCGGTAGAACTGATAAGTGGCTTCAAACGCGAGTAAGTGCCCGAAAACCTCCCTCCAAACCCACGTTGATCGAAACCAGGGTCAAATCGTCGGTCACCAGGCATATAATCGGCAGGGAACAGAGTTGAGTTCAATTCCGGCTCTTAGCACGGGTAGCCACATCAATTGAAGTTACTTGGGGCCATACCGAGTAGCCTTTTTAAGCTTGTCGTCCGCGCTCAGAAAGACCTAAGGATCAGTCCCTTGGTATTACTGACCGGTTATGTTGTCTCAATATTATACAAATGTCATCAACTACATTGTATTATGTATCTTTAGCCTTTTTACACGTTTCGCGACGGGAGAAAATGTATGAAATGAACTCACCCCTCAATCTTGTTGTTCTCACTACAATGTTCAAGTTGATCAGGGGTTCGCAATGCTTTAAATGTCAATCTGGTTAAAATCTGGTTAGAATCCAATTAAACTTCGAGAACTTCCATCAGCCACGTGAGAGTGACAAGTAAATGTTCGGACACTTAAGACTCATTCGTATTTACATACCTATTTGCATAGACAACAGGAACTTCACTAATCATTTCTGTTATCGGCAACTCTCAGATGTTTTTTAAAGTTTCCACCAAACAAACAGAAGCAGGCAAAAACAGAATAATCAGATGGGCTAATGGGTGAAATATAGTCAGTGACAAGACTACTCTTGATTTGCCAAACGATCAGTCAACCATAGAGGATCACTTGCTTCTGTACCCAATGAGTTTTACTCATTAGTCTGGACGCCATCGTTCAATATCAACTACCGGACTATTTTCACTCGGTTATTCGGATCCTAATAAATGATGCCAAATGAGTGGACTTGTTGGGTTGTACCTACTAACTGATCCAAGTTAACGAGAAATACACTCATTTGTAAATCAATCTGGTTTTGACAGGAGACCTATCCGGTACACAGCTGAACCTCTCTTTCATGATGCTTTTAAGTTTCCTCTGTTTCTTAGATTCTCAATTTTCAGTTTGAGAGATGTGGTATAATTTTTTCCTGTTTTTTATGACAACTATTCGGGCGTGCAACCGCACTATCGATGATGATTCGAGGGCAAACAACTTGTCTGTGAGATTCCTCATGAGTATCGGAAAGCTGAAAAGCGAAAGCTTTAGCCCAGAAGCATTGAAGGTTTTTCTGAGTAACCATATTATTTGATTTTCGTGTATAAGTAAGCATTTTCTGGACGCTGTGCTGTTTCTCTAGTTCATTTCGCGACCCCCAAAAATCGATCAGTAAAAGGATTCGATTGAACCCCGCGAGCTTTTAGTGTACCAGACAAAAGCACACCCTCTTTAGTAAATTAAAAACGGCTTTCTCGGATGCCGTTCCGAAAAATGAGCTGGCTATTTGAATTCATCCGACTGCGACCGTTTTGACTCCTGATTGGGTCTTCAATAGACTGTGTTTACAGTGCTCCGATTGTTTACCCCCATTAGTGAATGAAACAACTAATGCTTGCTGACCAGATGACTTCGGCTTGCGCTGACCTTCATTTTTACACAGTAGAATACTGCGGCGATTGATTATAATGCACTGAACCAGATTCGAACCGTTATTAGATGACCGTATGGCGTTGTAACGTGATGTAGGCTCGTGATCAGTCCCTTCCCTTACAAATCCTCATTACATATCCTCCTCATATCCGTACAACCACTAATCCACCGCTAAGCACAACTACGCTCCCCAATACTAATGAAATGATGTCACCTCGATTGGTGATGAAACGTTCGCAATGTTTACCCAGCTCAGCGAACAAGCCAACGACCATATCCTCTTCTGTGTAACCTGCGTCTGGGCCGTAATTTGTTATTGATTCTTAAAACTTCTTCGTAGTACCTCTTTCTAGTGTTGATGGCAACCTCACCATATTCGCGCTTCGATTTATCTCTTCTCTTTTTCACAGTTCAGGACTTTTAGGGCCATTCTTCTTTTTCCATGTTAGGTAGCCGGTGGGCACTGTGATCTAAATACCTGATTCCCACAGCGGTAATCTCTCAGCGGTATGCCACGGTTTAGACGAAAACATTCTCTTAAACATATTTTATCCAAATTATTTCATCGGGATGCTTTGTTGCTCCGTTCGTATAAGGTACCTGGTTCCAGAGACAGAGTCATGACTGACCCTGCGTTTTTAGCTGCAATCTCTTCGTTGCCATTCAAATGGCCATGTTGTGAGCTGCTAGTGCGAAATGCTCAAGGCCTAACTTTGGGAGGGCTTTGTGAACTGCGGCCTCTTCTTCTGAGTACAGTCGTTCAGGGATGTTGTTCCAATTAAATATAAACGCGACCGATTGACGACGGCTGTTCTAGTGATGGTTTTCAGCCAGTCAATCACGAATGAGTCGTCATAGCGTTCTAATACCAATAGGTACGGTATGTGCATGGTATGGCATGCACAAGTAGGTCTCATACAATTATCTTCCAGTCGACATCTCACGTAAAAGCATGGGTCTCTTTGATTGCTTTTGGTCATGTGCTGAGGATAATTCAACCCGCGTCATGCAATACTTTGTCTGGCTTGACATACCTGGCCCGCGAAATGGTTCCCAGGTCTTGCGCAGGCTGTCGCGTCACGTGACCTTCGCTCACCAGAACTCGCTCCAACTCCATTAGTGTTACCATACGAACCACCTTGAGCAGCACGTACTGTTCAACGGAAAACTGGACACGATCGTTGTGGCGAACCTTCAGCAGGTAGTTTAGTTCCTCTGCTTTCTTATTCACTCAGCCCTTAGTAAATCATTGCGCTGGCTCTTTCATGCTAAGGTCACGCCCCGTTGATTTCTTAGTCAAATTAGATTTAGTTGTCGGCGTGAACTGAGTGGTGAAGATCAGTTCGAATTCTGGAGGTGATTTCCAATTACACGGACAGCGCTTCATCAGTGGGCAAATAAATAGCGGTAACTTCCGATCGGAGGGATACCTCATAATCCTACTCCTGAAATCGGATTAGCATTATCAGTAGACGTTTTGGTACTTAACTTAATGGCTTGATGACCGTACTAATTATTGATTTTTGGTCGGTAAGCACCATGACTTTTCTGCCAAGTCGTCCTGGGGAAGGGACCACAGCAAATAGTTCCCTCTTAATCTACATGCAAATTTCATTTCCGCCTGAGGTAGGCTATGACCTACCTGATGAGTCTGAGTAGGAAGGGCGAGAACGGTCGAGGGCTGTCAAGGTGTTTTTTTAGCAACCCTAGCTCTTGCGCCCACACAGGAGCTTCAGGTACTAAGGCCCAAATCTTCTAAAAACACCATCTTATCTCCTACTTTAAAGTCCTTTCATGCATGGATTGCGTTCATAAAATCCACCAGGTGTGGAGAAGAAAACTCAAATAGGTGACTATTTCGTCGTCAATACCTTGGGATCTTTTCGACCTGACGCGGTCGCGATATTCTCTGGGTTCGCTATTAGGCCATCAACTGTGTGCAAGAGATCGCACGACATTCTAAATTATCTCGCTTTGCGAGCTCATAGAATCACTTCAGCTTTCTGCTCTACTCTTTAAAGTTGTTTTCATATGTGAAAAATCATCTGCGAACCCCCAATAAATTAGCAAAGGTGTAAATGAGCCTTGTTGACGCATGATGCAGGCAAGATTGGCGGTTTAATGGCGTGACGTTTGGAGCAAACTACCAGAAGGCCGATCTTATCGAACCCAATTCATGTGCCCTAACCAGGAGAAAAAACATGCTGCAATCGATCCAAGCAGGCCAGAAAGTAGCTCTTCAATTTGTGTCGTAAGTGAAAATAGTGCAGACAGATTTATTTAGCAATAAATCAAAGCACCAACATGGGTAATTTTAAAACAACCTCAATCGCAAATGATGAGTAGCGATTTCCCTGTTACCGTGAAGGCGGTGATCTCCATAGAAAAAGTTTCCTTCTGCAATCTCCGCAAATTCGGTAAGTACTATTTGATACAACTGGCTACTCACTCCTTCAGTCAATTTGGTTAATAGTTCCGTGCATTTAACTGAGCAGCTATCGATCCTCACAGACGACTAGCTACAAGGCTGCGAGGGCTAGAACTCAAACAGTTTTCTAGCGATACACACTCAGCGTTCACTTTCTGCTAACATGGGATCATTTTATCCTGTCTAATTCAATCTATGTTGAAAAGCTGAAAACCACAGTTTTCAGCTGTTTCATCCTAACTGTGAACCACAGTTCCGAAAATACAAGCTCCTGGCAAGTGGTTAATTACTCGACAGTTCGTCCACGGGTAGCCGATGAACATGATTACCTCTCACGTAGACAGGACCTAGCGCTACTCCTTTCACTCACGAAAACCACATCAGGTGGTCACACATGTTTACTGACTGCTCGAGTGACGATTCCTCAGTTGAAGGTTTCACCCATCCTTTGAAATTATTCTCCCTCTGGGGCGTTGATGAACTGATGGTAGTGTGAGATTTCATCGTGTCAGTGAAATCTTCAAATGGACAGGAAAAAAATCATGCTCAATTATCTCCTGTACATGGAACAAGTAAATAACAAGCTGACGTGACTGTTAGGGGTAGGATCCCCCTCCCCCGGACGGAAAATTACCAGAAGTTTCCAAACAGAAGCACACAATAGATATTGGCGTACTGTTTGATTCAACGAATCGATGCAGTTTACTATTCTGTGAGAAGCGAACAGAAAGGAACGTTTGACAGGTTACCACCTATCTCCTTTCGGGCTTGTATTTGGCGAGATTAACTAAAACGAAACATTCGTTTTGAGTCATTAGGTGGATATCTGTCGGTTTAGCACGGTCTGCCACCCCCGGCAATTGCAGTGGACAAACCAATAATGTGATCGTCAAGACATCAGCTGACTGACCTTACTCTTTGGTCACTTCGATTCGGACAGAAAATGTCTGCTCAGCTCGGCCCAGCTCAGGTAGGCCGCAGAAGTCCGTTGAACTGTAAGCGAAATGACAGACATGCATATTGCCAGTGGCGTAGCGGGGTGAGCAATATGCTGTGAAAACCGCTCAGTAGGTTGATAAATATATCTGGGGTGGTGGACCCTCTGGCAGACAAGACACTGAACTAAGCGAAAATAGATCTAATTGGTCTGTTTGGCTCTGTGTTCCCCACAGGTGAAAAGTAATCCATGGTCACTTTGGAGAAGCACACTTGTGTGATTGATTAAACTGATCGATCATTCCACGGTATCACGAAAAGTTCACAAATCGAAAGCCAATAAATTGACCAAAAGAACTGAAGGTGTGCAGGCAACCAGTTGCGACGTCTGCGCTTTTTGAATGGATAAAACGACCAGAAAAAGTTTCCCAGTGTCGGTTTTTATACCAGACAACAGTGACATCTACCGCTGGCCTCGTCAAGTGCCTCGCAGTTTCGTGAGCGAAATAACGGTTATAAACATCATATAAACATCGTATCCCGTCACCCGATGACTCTATGTGACCAAACACAACATCAAGATCTCGTCGATGCCTTTTCTGTCAGTTGGAGCAACTGCTAGGTTACTAGGATATAGCACCCAGCACCTGGTCAAATACAGCGTGCCTGGTCATGAGAGAGGTGAGTTTCTAAGGCATCTGTTATGGTATTACTAACTTTATGTAGAAATCTTCACACTTTTGGAGACTATGAACTGAATGTCTGGAAAATGAACATCGATTTGTCTGGCTAAAGCTAGGAACAAGCAGTAATGTAATGATCTGAACGATTTCTCCCTGAAATATGGATGCTTCAGTACAGTAAGTGGAAAAGTTTGAACGTTTTTTGTATGTGGGGCGTGTGTCCTTCCAACAGGAAAGCTTTTGAAAACTGTTTCACTCTGACAATCGGTAACGGACCTCACGTTATTCAACAAAGATAATTTACCAAACACGCGATCTCATCCCATGATCACTGAAGCGGAGGAGATTTACGAGCCATGAGAATAACAGTGAAACCAGTAAAGTACGTGGTTTCGAAAATAAATGACCAAACGATTTGACCTCCTACGCACGGGATGGAAGTTGGAACAATGTACAAGTACAGATCGGTTATTTTTTAGCGATTGTGCGTATTAGACTCTCTGTGTTGAAAGAAAAAAAATTCTTTCAGCTGTAACACCCTTTTGGTGTCTAGCTGCCATGCCACCCGAAGGAAGCACGAGGGCTGGGATACTGTCAGGTTGCCCAAGCCTAGACAGCGGAAGTCGAAATGCAGGGGTTGGGTTGGAGCCACAGACTTTCCGATCAGTAAATTCGAGCATTGACGACTGATCCATCTCGCCCCCGTTTGAACAAATTCCTGGTTTTTCACAATTCCGGTCGGTCGATTATTCAGTCTTGATTTAACGATGTTAGTTATTAGAGTCTCAGCTTCCAGGAAATTTCGCTTAAGGTTCTTCAAAACCACAAAGTTCTTGTTTTAACTAATTCGGCCAGTGAGTAGTGTGAGGAGATTGTGGAATTTTTGTGGTGACTTCGTCCTGCAAGTGACTGAAAAGCAAAGAGACACTTTGAGAAGCTTTTTGGCTTCTCAGCATAGATTGGCTTCCCATACAGAACGAAATCTCCACCAAATATGGCCGTATTTATTGAAAAGAAATCTGGAAATTTTCTCCGTTGCAATGCGAACTGAAGGCTGTATAATACACAGATGGTTATGAAGTTCTATCTCTTCTAAATTCGCTTTCCCTCAGTTTATAACATCTGTTTTCCATAGATTTTATTCCAAGATGTGGTACCTCTTAGAAGATGGATCGGTTAGTTCCTGGGAGTATGGTAGTCTTAGGTCCTAGCTATGAGCAAATAAGCGTACAGTGGGCATCTGTCCGGTTACTGTTTTTATTATTTCGGTCCCTCGGCATGATGGAAGCCAAATGATAAGCATGCATTGTCCTGTGTCCTCAAAACTTTATTCTTTGTAGGACACTGTGGAAGTACAGGCAATATTTCTCACATCGATGGGGAAGTAAAACGTAGCCCTACAGCTATTCGTCGTATTTTTAGGTTGTCCGGTTTATAGCATGTAAACAGGCGTACCACAGATCCATCTGGCACACTGCACGCTAACATCTGGTTGCGGATGGTGCAGGTTTGGTCCGCATTCTTGTGACTTTTATTAGGCCACATGTAAAAACAGCCCAAGTTAGAGTTTGGAGGCGGCAAAAATTGGTGAATCTTTCGACAAAATAGATTTCGGGTTCACCACCTCCAGATCTTCACATTCTTATCAGTCTAGTTGGGACAGCGCTGGATCAGTTATTCTGGTGAGTCTACACTAAACGAACGCGAGTACACTAGATTCGAATTCCGCTCTTACTGTAAGTCACTAAAAGTGCATATTCCTGGTTGTGCCGGGGTTCGAACTCCGGACACCTGACAAAACAGAGGAGAGCATACTACCGCCAGTGCAGCTTGGACGCACGTGATCTATAACCTTCGTACAGGCGAACGTGTTCACATATAGTTTACTAGTTTAGGAACTTGAATGACAATATAGTGGGTGTCCTGATTGTGTCGATCCACTGACACGTTAGTCAGGTAGCGCTTACAGAGTAAGATACTCCTTAGACCATTTTTTGAATAGTTGCAGCAGGGGTTGCATCCAAACGAGTGAATAGGAATTCTACGAATATCTCAACCACCTACAAATGGTGGGATTTCTCCGGGGGGATTCCGAATTGCCACTACCCAAATGTAACGATTATTGATGGAAAGCGGATCTTCATTACCTAGCTGAATGTGGAAAAGTGAAATGTCTGAATACATGCATACACACTAGTTGGGCATCTGTCCACAGTGTCAGACAGTTCAGATGTCACTCTGACAAGCTTGAACGAAAATTCCACAAAATTTGCGAATCACACTCATTTGCATTCACGGG
Source organism: Opisthorchis viverrini (assembly GCF_000715545.1). Taxonomy (NCBI): domain Eukaryota; kingdom Metazoa; phylum Platyhelminthes; class Trematoda; order Opisthorchiida; family Opisthorchiidae; genus Opisthorchis; species Opisthorchis viverrini. Next base: position 511,446 of record NW_008751781.1, read on the forward strand.
ACACTACAAAAGTATGGATGAGAAATTCAAGTGAACCTCTCCTTTCTCGCAAAATGCAAACAACTCAGTGTTCAAGTAGATCATCAAGTTGATCGGAACTGACGGACTATCCCGGCCTATTGAGTCCAAAGGAAGGCAAAACCGGTTATGAGCAGCCGAAAAACTTTCAGAAACATACGAGTGATATATTATGCCCACAGAAATTCACATGTACGATAGCCACTGGAATCTTTAAGGATGAACAAACGATGTTGTAAAACTGCGCAAACCGACAGCATTCAGATCATTAATCAATAAAATCAGCTGGTTTCTGGGAACCTTGAGGTACTTGGGACTGTGACAATAGATAAGAGGAATTTTGGCACATCCTTGTCAACTGCAATACGAGAGTGATCTAAACACCTGTTTTTCATTACTAACGGGTATCTATCGTTGAATGTGAACCATTTTTAGCGGGCTTAACGAGCTTTCATTCCGTGTCTAGGCCATCCGTGCACAGATTTGGGTTTCCAACTCCAAACCGGCATGGGCCCTTGAATTGTAGTGTTATTCCGCGTTGTTTGCTTCGCGTGATTCATGGCTCGTCTTGAGAGTAAAATCATTCCTGGTGGGGCATCACCATGAAGATGATGGTTGGCTTCAGTGAAGGCGGGAAATTTTAAAGTAATTCGATTGACTGTGCCTGCTGAGAATCCTCCTGAATAGTCATAGCTTTTCATAGCTTTTTTCCCGCTTCGGGTGTTTGTTTCCACCGTATTCATGAGATTGGCGAAAACTGGTTTTATTTGAGTCACTCGCTGGACCAATGAGTGATCGAACCCATAAATATCAAGTATGCTGAGGAGGAATATCCTCCATCCTTTTCAAAGTAGATGCCAAAAACGGGCCTTAGGCATCATGATATAATCTCGAAACTTTGTACATCTAGGGGTTCATACCAGTGCAACACAACGCATGAACCTGCGTATTATTCCTAACGGTTCCATTTGAGCACTCACGAATATTGGAGTTGAATGATGCATTTTCTCACCCGTGTCCCGTTCACCCATCCGGTAAACGTGGTCACTATTAATGCACTTCCACTGCCTTTGCTTTCGCGTCGGACAGGTTCATCAGGAAGTGGCTACCTTTAAATACAGCCTGTTAGTGCCCCGGACCTTTGGACCGCAGTTAAGATTTCTCGTAATCTTCACATGCGACCTCTCCTCCACCTATATGTGGAAGTTTTATCCAACAAACCACTATAAGTGACGTGAATGCTTTCGTAGAAGCTTTTCAAAAGAATACCGTGTATAGTTTCAGTTGGCACGATATACAAGATTTCGCGATTCATGTGTAGATGCAATGCACTACTCATGAGGCTACTGAAAACTGTCGACAACACACGACCGGCTTCACCCTTATTGGGGCTCATCAGGTAGGCACGGTCTCCGATTTTCCGTCAACATCATGTTCTACTTGAACCTTAATTGGACAAATTTCGACTAATTCACTCATTTGCATATCAATCTGGTTTTGACGTGAGATTCACTGACTGAATCTCTTAGTCATGATATTTTCATTCTTGAGCAGCGGATGGATTCAAACCCTACGTGATTTTCACCTTGCAGAAAAGCATGGAGCCTCAGAACAAGATCACTATCACTCAAAACAAGATCACTTATCAAGATCACTAAGTGAGACCTGAATTGTTTATCTATACTTGATGTAGGTGGTCATGGAATGTGTACAACTCACATTCACATTACCCTCGTTTGAATAGTCCTTCTCATGTTTTTGGTGCAGTTATTTTGGTGAAAGAAATTGTTCGCCTGTGAAACCCTTTCGGTGCCTAGCCGCCACGTCTTACGAAGGAAACAAGCAGGCTAGAATGCTGCCAGCTCGCCCAAGCCTAGACAAGGGAAATCAAGGTGAAGGGACCGGGTACGAACCACGCATCTGCCGATCAGCAAATTCACGCTTTAACTACCGAGCAATCTCGCACGCACACACACATGAGGGGCCACGCTTGAATCTAGCTTCGCTCTTATTAGAGCTCATTATCATCCTTGGTCGTACCGGGGTTTGAATTCCACACAACAGATACGCAGATACTCCAACAGCACCTGAAAAGGTGAACGTATTCACGCTTGAGTGAGGCAATTTTACTGTGGTTTGACCAAGCTGAAAAGCGTGTCGCATTCAAAACACGACAGCTACAATTATTACTCGGTAAACAGCATTATCCCTTGAAACACAGCCAACTTGATGACTAATGTTTGTCTTTTATCGGATTCTTAGCATGTCACTCCATAACCAAGTCATATTTGGGGTGCAGTCCCTACAGAGATGATCATACGTTGGAGTGCGAAGTCAGCTACTGCCAATATGACCTTGAAGTGATCTTGGTTCTTAAATTGCAACCGTTTTAGAATGACTCTTTGGATAGTTAGCCTACGCCACACTACCAGTTGGGGCCAAACGTAGATGGCCGTGTCGCTAGTTCTGAGACAAAGTTGAATATCGCCGGAGATTTCGATTGCATCTCTATGGAAATCTAGATATAGGCAGATGATATTCATCAGTAATGGAATTAAGGGCTACTTCCCCATTAACTGCCCAAAAAGATCCCTTGGAATCAAAGGACACATCTTAACGTAAAGTGTCATTTGCGCTACAGACAAAAATCTCAGTCAGAAGAAAACTCATCAGTTGGTTGGACACGTGCCGGCAAGTTTTCTCAACCGTTGACGCACATCTGGTTTGAGAATTTATCATACAAAATGATTATTTCCCATTAGTAACATGCTTTTCTATTGTTTTGCATTGCTGAGAAAGCATATCGGAAAATCAATAAACTTGATTTCGAATTCTCGTTTCAGTACATTCATCGGTGTAGTGTAATCAATTATTTATAACAAGTTCCCGTCCACTGAACAGATCCAACATGTTGGCGGTTTGATTGATTTTTCTTCCCCAGAAATTCTGCATCGATTTGCAAGATGACACAAAAGGGTTAGGGGAAATTAAAACAGTTCAAAATGAATAATCCTCAGATGCGGGAAACAGAGGAAGATAGACCTTTGGTAGTTCTTCATGTGTGCAGTCAACAAGAGCAAGTATTTGTTTTGAAGGAGACTACTCACAAGGTTGCTGAGAACTCTTCAAAAGCTCCAGAATGGCTTCGCCCTACTTGGGGCTTGTCAGGTAGACGCATTTCTGAAGTTTACTTCAACCGTATGCTCTACTTGAACCAAAATCACATGAAATTCAACGAATACGCTCATTTGTACACCATTTTGGTTTCCACTGAAGATTCACGAGAAACCCCTGTGAAGTAGAGCATTAAGTTGACGTAAACTGGTGGGTAATTCTATTTGCGAAAAAACACTTTCAAAACCCATAGTGACACTCCTCGCTGTAAAGCAAATCTTTTCAGAGGTGAATGCAGCTCCGTGTTTATCAAAAAAGACCATTCGTTTGTATTACCTCCATCCAGGCTAGATCGTCCCATACATGTCTGCAAAGGATACTATTCGCTCTCAGTGTTATAATACCTCTTCAGTAGTCCAGTTGAACTACTCGGCGCACTTGTTTCTAGGGCGGGTAAGGCCTAATCACGAAAATGCAATCAGCTTGTGAGGCTGGCCTGATCTGTTCTCACAAGTGGTTGGAACTATGGGGCTCTCTTGTCGTTTCAGAACAAACGTTCGGTGGTAGCCGGTGAACAGTCGCAATAAAAAGTCAGAATATTTACCATAACAATGGTTCAACCGGAAGAATTCCAGTTCCAATGTTTCCAAGTGAATAATGTGGGATGCATGTTGACAGACTATTGTTATTATTATTAATTTCGTAACTCCCACTTGTGGGTTTCAACATGCCACAACCCTCGAAACGCTTTGGGAGAGACAATCCCTCAATTTTCGAAAAACTTCTCAGATTCTGTTTTCGTCTAGAGAAGTGGATATTCTCTTTCATATGTGGTAGCCGATGCAGTTTGTGTGGAAATTATTAATTCATATGCATCCGTACAAACTGCCCATGATTCAGCCTGTCGAAGACCAGTGGGCAAGTGGGGTTTAGGCTAGTAGTCCTGTCATTTTCTCTCAATTTGCGCCTACTCATGAGTAGCAAGATCCCAATTCTACGATGGAAGTAGCTGTCATACGAAAATGCTTATTTCCTACCAGGTAATTAAGCTTCAATGCATGTGGTTTCTAAGCCCTAATGTATGGTAACTTCATGTTACAGAAGTTGCTCTGACCTCGAAGCAACGTGACCGGAAGTCTCATGCTTTGGGTTGGCGTTTAGACGGGAAAGATAACCGAATCCCTCAAAAGGCAAGCTTATTGTGATGCAGAGTACGCGCTAGGCTACTCAGTACTGTTTTTAACAGAAATATTGTGAATAAGTGCCCAGGAAATGGGTTGTCTGGTTCCTTCGTACTTGAAACACTGCTGTGCTCGTGGACCATCGGAATGTGGTGAGCTAAATTTGAACGGTATATCAGTGGTCCTTTCTGGTACGAAACGTTTTACGACTTATTTGTCTACAGTACATTCGAACCCTACTAGAACGCTACCGGCCGATGTAAGTTTCAAAATGAACATCTTGTGTGGTTCACAGACCAACTTCTCTGCTGTTGAACTTAACTTCGAGGATAACTAATCAATGCTACTGAGTTGTAAAATACTATTTCAATTTTTTAACCAGTTACTTTCACGGGCGTCGGACCACGAGGGCAACGTATAAATCCTGTTTTTCTGAACTTCTCAGTAACAGAAAAATTGAGCTTTGGTAAAAACAGCTCGCGTTCTGGCCAGTCTGACTGCATCTCAGTCTCATCACACTTGCGAGGAGTTCTCAAAAGGATTTATTAAATTACCGACATCTTTTAATTTAATTCATTTCCTCAAGGCTATTCCCGTTGTGAAAACTACCCTCGACATATTTGAAAATTAAGTCCAACTAGGTGTGTGGTGGCACGATGCTGTACCATATACCATCAAAAAGCTCCGAACAGATCACCTTGAGGAGAAATTCGGCGCAGTCATTACCCTTGAAAGATCTGTGCTTGACATTGAGTCCCTTTGATGTATGCAGTTTTGGATGCGTTCTCAAATGTGTTGCTGCTTGATTTGTCTATTTCTCGTTTTCCTTTATCAGTGCGCCGTCCAGCGTGCGCTAGTAGGTTAGTAATCCCACACATCTCACCTGTGCCGATACCAAACCCTGACAGAAGCAAGGATGTACATTGCTAATGAGTTCTAATAAGAGCGAGATTCGAGTTCCCTATTTGCTTCAGATTCACAAAAATAACTGCACAAGGACAGGAAAAGGTCATGAACCCTACCAATAACTCGATCACCAACAATTAAACTTGTTTACAGTCCCATCCGTTTGTATTTCTCTACACCTTTCTGCTCCTACTTCACATCTCATCTCTCCTCCAAAATCATTATATGTCTCTGACATGTGAATGCATTTGCCGCAAAGTCTTGCATCCTTCTAAGCAGCTGGTTATCTATCAAATCCCTCGTCATTTGATGCCGCCGTGATTCTTTATACGAGCCTGGATAGTAAATGTTGTCATTTATTCATACTCTACTCCTTATTCTGCTTCAGATATCAGTATTCGACAATGTAGGGATCAGCAACGTCCGTACGATGAGAGCGTCTGGGGGTAAAATCTTGTTACTCACTTCAGCAGAGTAAGAAGGACAGATAGGGACATCCCCTCAGGTGTCCAGCGAAGGTGCCTTCCATCGAAGGAGGTTAGGCTGGTGAATATGGGCCTAAAAACCTGGCACTCTGGCTGACTGGCTTATTGTTTAGCACGATCGAAATAAGTTGGAAAATTGTAAACCTGTGTCGCTGCAATCAGTCAACATACAAGATAAGCCTCTATGGGCACTCAAGTTTTGTTCGAGTCCGTATGTTCAATACACACATACAAGCATGTAAAACCAGGTGGTCAAAATTTTCTATTCTGAGTCTCTCACACATCTAGTGCTGCTCGCCTCAAAATGTTCACCGAAATGGATAGGCAGTTGCTACTACATCCGAACTTCTCTAGTTGACCCTACATGCAGCCACCTGTGTTTGCGCAGGGAAACTCAGAACTCTAATGTTATAGGAGGCCAATGGCGGCTCTGTTATCGCGTTATCTTGTCAAAATATCATTCGGAAACCTGTATACATCTGTATACACTGTCTCCAAGAGCCTTTGCTTACTTGGCTTTACGCGATGGTCTTGCGTCTGTGATCCTGGTTCTTTGATTAGAAACGACAAACGGAAAGATCCATTGCCCTTCAGTTTTGTACTGCGAAAGAATTCCGCCGATACCAAATGAATCTCCCTTTTATGGTATTCTTCAACAAAATGTGCTGCAAAAAGGCCACCTCGTGTTTGAGTTGGTGTATTTTCATAGAAGAAACTAACTACAGGGTTGCTGAAAACTCTTCGACAGCCCACGACCAGTTTCACCTTCTCAGGGCTCATCAGGTAGGCGCACTCACCGAGTTCTCCCAAATTTGTGTTCTGCTCGAACCAAAACTTGACATATTTGGACAGATGCATTCACTTGCATATCAACTTGGCTTTTGCGGTGGGCTCAACTAAATCTATCGTTTATGCTTTTTCGATACATTGTTGGCCGAATCTGTTGAGGACCGAGTATCTGTAAGCGACCGGGCCAGTCAGCTGATCTTAGTTGTCTTTTGCGCTTTCTCAGCACGCATGATAGTTTGTACGTGGACTTCAAACGCGGGTCTTATGCACTTGGCTTCTGGCGATCATCCTTCCTAATTCATCAAAACCCTGATTTCGGTTATGGATGGTAAAATATAGGCAGCTGGTAAATACTAACTGAGCATCCAGATCACCCATTTAGCAGTTATCCCGATTCCCCAGTAACGAACCCCACAGCTGCAAATGGAGTCAATAGTAGGATGAATAAATTCAAAATCCATGACGCCCAGTTCAGTTAAGCTTTTTATCTCACAATCCGTGCAGTGGAAAACGGTGGTTCCATGTGCTAGAGCTCCATTTATCATTGTGGAGAAGTGGGTCTGCTATGCAATATGTTAGAGAGCAAGACCTGAGTAATGAACGCGATAGCTTTGCTGTATGACCGTCATTGTCCACGTTACTTAACCGCATCTGTGAAAGTATATAATCAGTGGTTTGTCTCGTCCCGTGATTTTTTTCCAGTGGGAAAGTAGCCACCAACACGACTAAGTTTACTGGTAAGGACTTTCATTCTTCGTTGTCAATTTATGGAATGACCACCCCTAGGTTACATCCATCCGACAAAGGTCGGGTTTAGAGGACTCAACAAGGCAAATAGCCCTCTGGTATACGAAGTGCGTGGCCTATTCAGCAATAATGTGTGAATGCAACAAGCTACTTTATCGAGGGAGTGTGAAATTTTTCGAGAACCACCTGGCCTACCTCATGAATACTGGTTACAATCCAAATAGTCTCTCGTACTTTTATCAAATATCGTATTAGTATCTGTTTGTTTCTTGTCTGCGATGTACTAACCTGGATGTTACCCCGACACGTATTGGAAACCCGATAGGAAGTTCCTTGGAAATTCGTGTAACCATCAGAAGGTCGAAAGATTGTTCATAATGGCATCTCAAGCACTGATCAACCAACATTCAACAGATCAAACTGCATTAGATTATTATCGTTCTTGTAAAATTCCTTGGCTTACTTAAGGGAGTCCGAGATCCAGCTGCTTCAGGAACACGCTGTGGTAATTCTATATCATCTCGGTTGGTGACGAAACGTATCCAGCTCAGCGAACCGAACAACGACCGTTTATACAATCTTTCGATGGCAGAACAGTTCAAAAAGAATCGATAACTAACACGTTGTATGGTATATTCCTTACCCTCCCCCGCCCCCACCGCTTCTCTCAGTGCCTCGGAATCTGTCTGGATTCAAGACAGAGGTTCAGTGTCTTGCTGTGCTTTCTGTTACACTTTCCTTCGAATGGAGAACAGTTACTATCAGGGAAAAGCAAATTTCTCAGGCCTGGCAACGGAGTGGAATGTAGTACCACGTTCAGCATGTGACCCTTTACCACCTTAATTACATTCATCGATTTTTTTCATTTGAAACCAGGCTTGACAAGTTGGCTTGTAAATCAATGACTTTTTAAAGCATCTACAAGCACGATACTACTGGGCAATGCAACTGATTCACATGTACGCTGGAGGAGGTTGACCCTAAATACAACGGGCTGTCTTTACCCTCCGCGTTCACGCAAACATGATGTCAGCTGGAGTGAAACGTCACCACAACGTCGACTCCATCCCTTTTGACGTGCAACACAAAATTATTTTCATGTTCCTTTCAGAATGACCTTATTCTTTCATGGAAGTTTTCGGCTATAAAATTCTCATCCATACTAGTGGCTCAAACTCACCCTCTAAAAGGGAAACTGCTCACAAGTCGGTTGTCGAAGAGTGTTCAGCAGTGGGCTCTCGAAGCAACCTTGTGAGTAGTCTCGTTTTTACATTTAACCACATCTGTGCTGCAACTCACCATAACAGCAGGCTTGGTTTCGGCCGTCAACCGCTCAAAAGCCACTCTCAATTCCCGACGCCTTTCGATTTCCAGGACGCAGAGTTGATATTCATTATCCAGCATCCATCCCAAACTGACTTGCTCCAGAACTTGCCCCATCATGACACTGAACGTCTTGGGGAACACAACGCATTAGGCAGGTGAACCAGCAGCTTAGGCCATTCCGGGCACTCTGCAGGAGGTCGGCCATTTGTCCATCAATTGAAACAACCAACGGACCAATTAACTGACAGGTGGGCTGGAGCCTTTAACCCTGTGTATGACTGGCTTCTGGCTCCTTTCATGTGTCGTCGAATTCAGGAGCTGATTTTCACCAGCCTGATGCAGTTATTCTAACTTGGATGAAAACAGTTGGGCTTAATGTGGTCAACTAAATGAGCGTTTATCTGCTAGTAAATCAACTACAGGAAAAGTCATGCTTTGTAAATTACGAACTTCAAAGAAAACGACTTTGGTGATAAGAATTATGAATGATAAACCGCGCCAGACAAATTGCGAGTTGGAATCGATGGAACCTTCTCGAACAAAAGGTAGATACAGTCAAATGACGGTAGAAAAATGGAAGGCAATGAGTTGTTAGAAAGTCATCATAATTTGATCTGAATTTCCGCTTAGGCCGATTGAATCAGGTGCCTTTCGAACCTAGCCCCACATGCTGCTGCAGTTCGCTGAGAATATCTGCAAATTTGTTTGCCAGCTGCAATCGAGAAAGGAAGAACTGACCGTTAAACAAAGACATGAATATTCCTGTGTTTTAAACAAGAACACGGTGACGAAAATTGACCTCTCTGAGATCTCATCGTCAGGCCAGTAAATATTTAATGGGTAAAATAGAGATAAGTGATTAAATACACAGCTGAGGTTGGTCGTTAAACTGGAAAACGTGGAGACTATAACTTCGTATGTGATTAAATCAACTCATCATATCTGGAATTTTCGACCCCACCTTAAGTAAACTAATTCTTATGTGGTGTACTTTTGCCAGTTTAATTCCCCGAAAAATCGACGAAGTCGCCATAGGTTCTTGTCTTGATTCCCTGTTGAGTGATTTTGTCATGGGTAAGTTGAAGCTGGAGTTGAATGGGGAGATTAGACGTACGCACTTTTATCGACGGTAAGTGGATGATATTTCCATGCCAGCATCAAACGGCCCCGAAACAGACGTTCTCCTGACTAAATTCAACTGAGAACATCCCTCCATTCAGTTCACTTTGGGAACTACAATGTGACAACACATTCCACTTCTTGGACGTCAACTTAATAAGACTATTCACAGGTTCATTTCGGAAATCTGTATACCGAAAGCCCAGGTGGGCGGGACAATACACAAACCTCCACAGTTTTGTGCCACTGTGGCAGAAACGAACCCTGATTTACACTTTAAAGAACCGCCCCGGGCGAATTTGCTCCGGGAATACACTGGAATCTGAACTGAAGCAAATTGCTATCGTGCTCCAAGCCAATATTTATTCAAGGCGATTTATAGTCAATATTGTCAGAACATCCCATTCAATCTTCTTTCGGACCGTTGTAAAGAAAGCAGCATACCTGAGTTTACCCCATAAAGACGATCTGTTGCCAGACCGTCAAACATTGTCTGTTTCAGTTCTTACAATGCACGTTTTTGGCCGCAATTCTACGGTCTCGGTTTACAATCAACCCTTTGTTCAACTGAAACCTCAAAGACAGCCCCCATTCTCTTGCTGTTGTGCAGAAAGAGTATGTTTGGGCGCACGACACGGTAAATTGCTGAGAGTATACGTGAGCATCTTTTGCTGGAGCACCGCCAGACTCCATGGTTCAGCCAATAGCCTCCCACATGATCCTCACCGGTCGTGCGATCAATCCGAACGAGTCGTTTCCCATATTCTGTCGAGTACCCAATAGAATCCCAGTATCTATCCGACTGCTTGACTACAGCTGACTGCGATGCCATAGGCAGTGCAACCTGTGGAAATTCGATAGATATTAAGCCGTCGTGCAAGGTTTCAACCGAGTTGAACTTTCGCCGCTGTGAAGTGTTCCAGCTATTTGTGTTGTGCACTTTCCAAATGCTCATTAGTTGAGTAAGTCAGGTCGAATCTAGTCATGAAGAAATCATAGATACGATAAGCTGATGGAATTCATTTTCCACTGTAACCAATCCGAGTTGAGCAACTGCATTCCAGTGCTTCTTCCTCATCAGTGGATAAACTAGCTGAAGTGTCAAAAACGGCTCAGCCCATTTGGTTGACATCAGTCATGTGATCAGTTCGAACGAGTCATTTACCGGATACCCAATGGAATCCTAGTATCGATCCAAAGGCGTGCCTTGATAAGAGCAGGGCGTTTGCGGAAGCCGGTATTGTGCTGTCAAAAAAGATTCGTATGTGCGCTGAATCTGCCATGGTCATCTGACACGGATCAACCGACCAAGTCGCTTAGTGGGCTTCTAAACTGCCTCACAGCAGCAAATTAAACGTGATGTGGTGCGCGCTGACAAACAGTCATCCTTACATCTAGGTTTTCTAACTTATTGACCAATTTTAGCTGCTTACTGCATTGATTACCCCTACTTTAACCATCTGATATGCACCTGAAGACGACATCCCGAAAACATTGATCTACGTTACCGTTTTTGTTCAAATGCTTATTTCTATAGTGTCAAGGAGCACTAATGATGGAAACGCGATACTAATTACGGGTTCGTCGTATACAGTCAAGTTCCAAATATTGCAGATATTTAACCCAAAAGTATATATGTATGAATTTGGTGATCTCAGACCCGTATTGTTCCATACACCCGTTTGGCTAGTATCAGTCTGCAGCTTTTTTTAAAAACCAATCAAACAGGAGTTCTCATTTCGAATCGATCGATGAACTTAGTCAATATCGATCCTCGTCCCAGTGATTGCCGAACATCACTGATCGATTGGTCCAGTATAGTGACAACTGGATTCTTCACAGCTGACCTTTTTCGGATCTCAACATTTGAGGGGGGAACATACATTCGCTGTGGCTACAGTGAAAAGTCAATCCCACCTTTGTTGCTTGAGAATAGCTGGTTTTTCGAGAGTCTCCCACTAGATGTATATGCTTTTAAATAGAAAAAATGATAGTCCGTGGAAGTTTAGTCTCGCTGTCTAAAAGCTCATCACCGAAAAAACTGCTTAAAAACCCCTGCTTTCAAATAACATGGGAGTATTCAGCAGACCCGCCTACCCATTTGTAACATATTCAACTGAATATTGGTCATAGATTATACCACGGAATTCGAAGAACGTTATCAAAAGCTTTTGAGATTTGTGCTTGTCTGAAATAGAGATAACGTATACACGTATTACGTTGCGAAAGCCGTCTCAGTACGGTATGACTTTTCTCGGGTCTGGACAAAAACGCTTTTTCGTGAGGAGTTCCCTGTAAGTTTGCCTGATTATTGAGGAAACGGACTACCTGTAGTCACTGTGAGACAACAGTCCGACTGGCCTCATGGTACCTGGAATGCGAGAAGTCAACCATAAATAAAAGACGGCATAGAGAAAATACCTATCGCAAATTCTATTACGTTTTAATACTTTGTGGGTATTTTTAGCAACGAATGACTCGAGCTTTATGTCACCCATCCAGCGACCAAAAAGGCCGACCTTTTAAACGTAGGTTTAATCAATAGTTTTCGGATTGTTTGCCATTACTTAGTGGTTGATCAGGATCGATGCGCATCTATTTTCCGTTCTAGTTACGCGCTATTTTCGGTTTCATTTTGGATTATGAAGACGTGGGCGATTTTTCTTGGAGAAAACAGGCTACATAAGTTCTGGACTCACTGTAGGTATCACGCTTGGATCCAACATCTGTTCAACCTGAAGTAAAAACAAAATTTTTTCTGAGAAACTTAGCAATACGAACTGGAATCGTTCCACACAGTGTTGATGTTTGTACCCCAGTAGGAAATCGGACCAGCGACATGAGAGGGCACACACACACAAAGAAAACGAGAAAGAATATTCATACCACTGAAAGTGAACGCGGGCGCACACCATATTGATTTTGGGCACGCTCAAACAGACTACATAAGAACCGAGAAGGAATCTCAAATGCTTTGTGCAAACGTAGAACACTACTCATTGGGCTGCTAAAACCTCTTTGAAGAAGCGCATCACGAACGACAGATTCAGCTGGATTCAGTTGAATACCCGTGAAAACCAAATGAGTAATCAAACGAGTACACTTTGCTAGGCTCGAACGTCGATCAAACAACGAGCCTCCCCCATTAAGTAAGTAAGACACTGGCGTTGACAGGAAATGCGAAATTGGAAGACGTGATCAGTGTTCGCCCTAAGAACCACTCGTACATGGTCATAATTCTCCATTCTTTCAGCTAGACCATGACCGCAAAAGATGAGTTTTTCTGGTGTGCTTCAGAAGGCCACCGACGCTTTTTCTGTGATGTTGACGCTAGAACATTAAGTAAGTAAGACACTGGCGTTGACAAGAAATGCGAAATTGGAAGACGTGATCAATGTTCGTCCTAAAAACCACTCGCACATGGTCATAATTCTCCATTCTTTCAGTTAGACCATGACCGCGAAAGATGAGTTTTTCTGGTGTACTTCAGAAGGCCACCGACGCTTTTTCTATGATGTTGACGCTAGAGGGATCCTAAACTGGTCCTAATCTCTCTCGGTCAGCCAGACAATTCAGGTTTTACCCGAAGCCTCAGGCTAACAATAACGACGACAAACCAGTGTTACTTATCAGCCCCTTAGACAACGACAGGCGCACTTTACTGTCAGATTCATTCGAACCAGCTATCAGAAGGTCATCCTGAAAAAATCCATTCCAACCTTTTGGTATGTCGAATTCCGCTGGCCAAACAAGCTGGTCAGTTTTTTGGGATATACAATACAGGCTGGTACACGTTGGTCCACAAACATCGGTCTAGCCCATTCTAGTCTTTGCGCTTATTTATGGAACCTGGTAATAACATTTTCAGACTCATCTAGTCCAAGACGTTGAAACGCCGATCAAAGAAGGAGCCTCAACCACTAATTTAGTAGGACGTACTGCCGTTGATAGGAGCCTTGCACGCTTTTCTTCCGGGTCGGTTTAACGTGCTATCCGATATCCTTTTTGAGAGTCAGGCCAAGTCCTAAGTACGTAGATGTCCCTAAAATACGTTGAACACTGCCCCAGTGTTGGAGCAATTGGACGCATGCGTCATCCATTCGAAGTAGTTGCGTTTGAGTACGCGTACCTAGGTCAGCACTTAATTGTGCGATCAATCAATTGTGGTGACGCCACGGATAACAAACTTCGACAATACTATCCAGCTGTAATCCTCACGTTAAGTATCCCAAATAGAAGTGAATACCTGAAGAACAAATTCAGAATATCAAAGCGGTTCACTTTTCCCCAGCGAGCTGAGTAAAACAAATAATCTATAAAAAAAGTGATCGTGCTTTTTTAGGCTAATTATGGATTCTCAAGGGAGAAAAAGGGAAAAAGTTCATTTAGAATTATTGAATGAAACCAAATATGGTTCAAATCACTCAAATCACCATAAACTGTACATACCAAATCTTGAAGCTTTGTAACGGTCCTGTTAACTGCCTCTACGTGAGCCTGAAATGCTCCTTCGGTGACCTTGAAAACAAAGATGAAATTTACAAAAAGCGAAAACCGAATGGCTATGTGGAATACAACAGCACAGAGGCGGTTGATCCAGGTGCGGAATCATACCCTAAAGGAAAAGTGGCTCAATGTTTGAAAGGACACAAATTTGCTGGGCCATGTTTTTTTAGAAAGGTAAAATAAAGTGGAGGCTGAAGTTTACGATGCCTAGTTTATCGATTTTCGATGATCGTATTTACTTAATTGGCCACCATGGCATGCATGATACAAATTTCATGCATCTTATCATCAACAACTCAAACCCAAATTTTTTTAAAACTAAATTACAGATGCTCACGTGAATGAGTCTCAAAACCAATTCTGTGTCTGAATGGACCGTCCAGGAGCGAAGTTATCGAAAACAGGTAGAAAAAGAAATATGGGAAAAAGAAACGGAATGAGTTTTTTTGCAAGTCAAGCACATAAGACTACCGATTTTATCCGACTGAGCAATTCTAGAGTAACAGCAGCAGCAATAAACACACGTTCGAAGGAAAGGTGAGCAGTCGGGTCGATAGCTGCGAAAGTGTCTCTGGATTCAAATTTGAAACGAGTGAGTTGGACTGACATATGCACAACAGCATTCGAATCGGGTTAAGTCCCATCTAACCATCTTGGTGGGTGCCTATCAATCTGAGCAGACACGACAAAGTGTACTCGGTGCAAAAGTTCACTTCTATGTCATTTGGGGTACCATACAAGGTTAAATTGCAAAATGAGGAAAGCCGAACAAGCCAGCTACTCACGTGCAGTTTTGTCTGCTCCTAAAATATGTGAGAAGCGGCGGTGTTTGTAAATTTTGAATGGCCGTAAATTTAAAATTGACCACCACACATTAATTAGCAAGGTAGAACGCAATTCAAAGAGCATGAATACAATCCAGGTGCTTCAGACGTATCTCATTTTTCAATCCAAATGATTAAAATTATCTACTCCGGAAAGCCGAGAAATACCGCACAGAAATAAACGTAATACACTACTCATAAGGTTGCTGAAATCTTTCTGATAGCCCACGAACCGAACATCATAAATAAGAGATTCGGTTGGTTTCCAGGTAGGTTCCTCGCCGAATCCAAACTGATATACAGATGAGTGTATAAGTCGAAAACCGTACGGATGTTTCATCCATGCTGAGAATCATCGGTGGTGTCTGTCGGACGAAACACCGAGACATCTCGAGCCCACGACCTACTGTCTAGTAGTCCGAATACTTAAACATCCGACGTCACCAATCCGGGGTTCACATCACATGGTCACACGTGTTGACTGTGATGACTTCTCAGACAGACGTGACACTCATCTCGTTCAAACCACAAAATTTCGCTTGAAAATCTCTTCTCAGACAGACGTGACACTCATCTCGTGAAATCACCCTCGTTCAAACCACAAAATTTCTCTTGAAAATCCTACGTGTATTCTAAGATATTCACTGTCATCTTGAGTACGACGGCTAACTTCAGTCCACCAACTTTGAGAGTGCATGCTTTCCTGAGTGCAGCCAATAAAATCGCACAAAGGCAAGACGGGATTCCATTCAATTGTTTACGCGGTTTTAACCCAGTGAAACCAAATCGGCATTTGGTGACGACAGGTGCTTTTTTGAAGATACGTTTGTCCGTGAAATTGACATTGTTGCTCATGACTGAATGAAGCTAAGGTTGTAACGGGAAGCTGAGCTGAATTCCAGCTGAATGTGTTACACAAAGCTGTCTCATGTTTTAGCCCGCACGATATCCGAGATATCACGATACGTTGTCTTTCAGACGCAACAGCGCTTAAAACCCTTAGACAGCCCACGATCGAATTCGCCCGTCATGTCTTGGAGGACTAATCACAATAACGTAAAAAAGTAATTCAGGTAAACATCTCCCGCGCTACCAAATGCATACAGCTTGATTGATGGAGATTCAGAGACTAGTCCCACCTACTGAGTTTCAAGGAAAGCTGTCAGACAGCTTTCAGCAAACTCGTAAGTTGTGTACTATGGTCAAAGAAATAACTCCAAAGGATTCTACGGATATATTCATTTGCATGCTGATAGCTTTCCACGAGAGACTCATCTAAAATCCAGCTAAATCTCTTTTTTATGTGTCCTTCAACTAAAACATGAGGCGGCCAGGTGCGACACAGTCAGTTGAAGATTATAGATAGGAGATTCAACTGATTTCCCCGTAGAAGCCAAATTTATATGTAAATGAAATTATTTTTTTTCAATCTGTCCAATTTAGGTTCAGTTGGAACATAAGGTTGACAGTAACTCAGGGACTTCGCCTACCAACCTGGTGGGCCCGAAGAGGAAGGGCGAAACCGGCCATGGGCTGTCAAAGAATTTTTAGCAACTTTATGAGTAGTAGGAAGGCTTTTCAAGTGGACGAACCGCTGATGAAGCAATTCAGACAAACATCATTTATGGCCGATAAAGGAATGAATTAACTGACACACATCAAAAATTAACAAGAGGCTTCTGTATCTCACAAAATTCTGTTTTTTTTTCACTGCAAGTAATATAGTAAATCACAACAAGCCCATTGAATGACCTTGTTGAAAAAAGCATTCACGATGAGAAACAGCCATATAATCAATCGATGCCTCAACTGAGGCATTCTAATTCTCGTATAAAGATATCTGGAAGCTGATTACTTGCTAGATAAACAACAAGCAATTCCAATGGTGAAAGACTCCCCAAATAGTGACAAACTGCCCCTTTCGAAGACAAGTGAGAGTGGCCTCATCTAAGTATGGTCACCACCTTAAAGAAAACTATGTGAGGATGACGGAATACGGAAGAACAGTTGACGGTATGACGAGAAACCATGAACTACTCATGAACCCCTGAAAGTACGTGAAGTCTGAAGAGTTGGTTCAAAATGCCCATTGTTAGAGAACACTTCCGAAGCAGATGGGATATCTGAAGAAAATGAGACGGACAACTAGAAAATCTAAAGTAAGTAAAACAGGATCAAACTTACATTCCGCAACTGCTTCTGTAGTGTAAAAATGGAACGTCAGGCGAAAAGGAACATATAAATCATGATATAAACCATAAAAAGAGGTATTAATTAAGTACATTTTGTCTTTCTTCACGACCTCATACAGTAAAAACACTGAGTGTCCAAATCAACTCCAATTTTTTTAATGAATTCAGAGATACGATGAGTGCTTACACGACAAACGTTACACACTACTCATAAAGTCGCTGAAAACTCTCTGAAAACTCTCGGAAGTCAAAATGCTCCCGGGACGTTTGCTCAAAGACACTGAGTGAAACAACTGAAAATAACATCACCTCAGCCGTATTTCCCACTTTCCGGAGATCGAAAATAGAGCAGCTAGAACCGTTGTATCTGTGGTACAGTTTATAGCTGAGAAGTTGACTGGCTGACTGATTGATGGAGTAATTGATTGGTTGACTGATTGGTTGATGGAACGGCCTTTCACCTACTTGGTCGGAGGTAGCGAACTGAGTTCCAGATGGGGACCTGTAAACCCCGCAGCGACAAAATAAACTCTATTGGTGATAAAACACTTGCAACAGAACGGACGAGCTCGGCGAAACAACCAAAAACAAGCGGTATCATGGTTAATAATGAGTTAATAACATTAATTACTGTACACCACAGGACCACTTCGGCATTCAAAACTGAGCCAAAGTCATCAAGTAGTCCTTGGCAAGGAAGGCTCAATAACTAATGCCAAGGGCACTTTCCAAGGTGGTCCAAGAGGTCCGGGCTGCCTAATAAATAATTAACCGCCAGCCCCACCAACCTGTAAACTGGCCTTTCGGATTTCATTGCTATTGTCGACCTGAAAAAAAAGAGTTGAATGCACAGTATATAGGTGTGAAAAGTAGCAAAAGTTTGAAAATCACAAAACGCTTGTGGCGTTTAACAGAAAGACAAGGATGAACATTATTACTTCACCATCAACAAAACTCTGAAAGGGAACCTCCATTCAACAGTGATGCACAGAGGCCGCCCCATGTTTCAGTTAGTACAGTATCATGGTATATTTTCATAAATGAAACTACTCACAAGGTTAATGAAAACTCTTCGACAGCCTCCTTGTGGCTCATCAGATAGGCGCAGTCTCCGAGTTTCCGCGAACTTTATGTTCCACTTGAACCCAAACTGGACAGATCTTGACAACTACACTCACTTGCATTTCAGCTGGGTTTTCACAGGAGTTACACGACAGCTATGCAGTGAGAGTACCGCAGCCGGTGATTTGCTTCGTATAAGAAACCCTACTGTGCCCTTTTCAAATGTGCGGCCAACTTGGGAGATCTAACGATAGTAATAATAGTAGTAGTAAAAGTGATCGTTCAGCTGTGGGACCATTTTGCTGCCTGGCTGTTATGTCATCCGAGGTAAGCGCGATGCCTGAGATATCAGCAAGTCACCTAAGCAGAGATAGATACAGTCGCGATGACGAGGTCGGGTTCGAACCACGGATCTTCCGGTCAGCAGGTTCACGCCCTTAAACACTGACCCATCTCGACCTTCACCCGAAGATTATTCAATAATGTTCAGAGTAACGGAAAACGACGCTCCTACCATGCATCAACCCGTCGAGATTACAGGTGACGCCCGAACAGCTTTCGTGAAATTTATCCGATCGTATCTCAAGGAGGAGTTTTTTAAAATTTGAATGCCTGCATTGACGTATCTCAAGGAAAATACGACACAATTTCGCCTTTCTTAATGTATACCAGGTACGTGTGGTATCTGAGGTTCCATCGATTTTAAGTTCAATTTGAAGATCAATTTCACGCATTTATTGACAGATTTAATTGCCCTTAACGAAACGCCCAACTGGATCTTTCGTTTAGGTGTATATACTGTGATTCTCGACTATAACGGTAACTAAGACATGAGGCGTTGATTGGTCCGCAAATCCAGTTGAAGAATAACGAATGGGATTTAGTTTGATCCCTATTAACGCCAGTGTAAGTTACAAATGAATGTATCTCACCAATAACGCAGTCTGTGCCGCGATCCAAAGCTATCAGATCGACGCTGTTTTTCGGGTCTGGACATAAATTGCGTTCCTTCCTCTTGGTGAACAAATTTCGCTCTGTCGCCCTTATCATCAATATCAGCCACGAATTGTGAGCAATGTGCACACCGGTTTACAGAGCAATGGTTAGTGATTCTGAGAGCCATTGGCTGCATGAGGCAAAAGCTGATTATTGGAGTGTGAATCCAGGTTGGGCGATGGGCGATCCGTTCCTGGTGGAGTTGCGATTGGGTAGAAGCAACAGCCTGCATAAGGATGGGCCCTCAGATAGATGACTGGACAATTTCGGTCACGTGTCACGCCTTGTGATTCACACTCAGACAACTCACAATGCCACTAGTTCTGCTGCTTATGGACTTTATGCTTCCTATCGATTCCTAACCTACAGAGTAAACTAACAAGTCCCAGCTTCACCTAGACCGTTTCCATTCGTTAAATGAATGCGGGAAAAAACTGTGCAAATAGAAAGAGAGGTCTTGATGTTTAGGTTTCAGTCGACTGGCAAAACCACCCCTCATCCTAGATTGTACGATAACGGCTGAGTGACGCACATATCAAGTCTATCTGCCGCGCTGGATTGATGCATAAAATCGATAGTCACGATGAAAAACGGATACGCATTGTCTTCAGTCGATAACTTCAACTTTTGAATGAACACCTCATCCATCCAGTGATGTGGATACATTTGGGTGCGGCTGGCATAACCAAATTTCGTAACGGATGACGAAGGGACAGCAACAGAAGAACAACTGTGATTCGGTTAGGTCAAACTTAGCAGCAGTAAAAGTAGTGCGAACATTGTTTCATCCAAACCCGATAAAAACTTCCCAGCGCAAGTTTCTGCGCAAACCAAGAAGCGGTCATATTTAAGATGAGAAACAAAAAACAAGAATAAAAATTATGACGTATTCCAACCTACTGTGTGTAGCAGTGTCTTGAGATCTTCAATGCTTCTGTCTTTCAACTAAAAAACAAGATATATTGGATGGAGATATTTGTAACTCAAAGAATCTTTCTTTTGGGGCATCAAGGGCTGCGTTCAACCCCTCAACCAGACTAGCGTACGCGGCCATACCATTGTATTAAAGTGATGAAACAGCGTACTGCATTCTGCACCGAAAATCGTGACTGCTCCTCAACCTGGATGTCTCGTCAAACATAAATTCGTTCGTTTGTGTCGTCGCAATACTGTCATGAACGTTTGATTGGTTCCTTAAGCTGAGACAACAACGCGCTGGGTTGAGTAATATTCACCTATCTGATCAGTTGATCAACTGGAGTTGTATTAATGTACTAGTGCAACAGTGGACGCTACTGATGAGCAAGCGAGGGTACTAGTGCAACAGTGGACGCTACTGATGGGCACGCGAGGAGTATGTTTCTGGTAAATCCGCTTCGCGTCTCTTGAAAAGTGAGATATATTACGGAGTTTATGGAGTCACTTTGTAGCATTCGCTTGCATTTGAGTGACAGTCAATGAATATCCAGGGAAATACAGGAAGGCGCTTTCAAGGAGAAGATGGATATTCAGTTTTTGTAAACAAGATGCATATGAGAGTTTTCGTCCCCTGTCCAATAGTCTGTAACTGTTCAGTTGACGTTTTCTAATAACCAGCGAAGGCTTTCTTCCATTCATTAATATCAGTGTTGTTGTCTGCTCAACCAGTGAGAAGTATACAATAAACATAAATATTGATCATACTTGAGGAAAGCATTTTCTGTAATCATATCAAAAGCACTACTTGAATGGGGGATTCTGTCCTGCCTAAACACCGACAGGCACTGAACCGTTGTTTCATCATTATTAGAAATCATCTTCAGTGACCACTATAAACCAGCAATCGATAATTAGCCCAGAGGAAGAATAATTTCATAAGTTGGGTGAAAATTAATTGTGAGAAGCCGTCACTCGTAAAGCCAGTCACCATATTTGGCCATATGGTGGTTTTAAGAACTAAGTTTTGCTACATCAGGTTGTAAACCCATCCGTTAGTGTTGAGAGTCGATTAAATTTCTCCAAGTTGGTTCTCTATTTTGTTTCAGTAATTTTACAAACAAGAGCGTGTTGCATTAGCAATAGTTAAGGAGCAATGGGAGAAGTTTGCTTTCTCGACATACCAAAATTTCCGTTTTGAGCTATAAAAAAAGATGGAAGAGGCCTTGTGAAGCAAGCCACACCGGAAATGTGGGCAATTTACGTACGCTCTTTATATATTTCAACAACGTTCAAGTGTGCTGTACCTGAGTCCAAAAACATTTCAGACACTGGATGCCTTATATGGATACATTCATTCAAGCAAGCAACCTAGAAAACACGAGAAACGAGAGACTCAAGTGGATATGGCTGAATATGGCGTTGAAACAAAGTTAGCATGCAAGAAAAATTGGTTGGTGTTCACAGTCGTCATCATCATTATCACTGACAGCTACACAAGTCCAGAACACTGATGCCTCAGTCCCGAACAAACACGTCACCTTATTTGGATAAAGCTCCATAAAAGAGGGAAGAATGCAGAGAAAGGGACGTGGAGCTAGCCTACCACAGACATCAAATGTATCTGCACCTCCAGCACTCAGTCAGACAATCGGGATAAGAATTGACAATATGAAGGCCAATGACACTGGATAGCCACCAAATGTTCTGTGTCTCCAGCCAAGCATATGAAGAGTCATGCGAATCACATCCTGAAGAGCAAACAGCATCAACGCCACCCAAAATTTTCGTCAATTCCTGCATTCTCTTCTGCTAGGTCAGATTCCATCCACCTCTGTGTCTGCGCCACTCCAAATTAAGCACGGGGAACAATGCTCGTCTCGATGGGCGGTTACTGCGTATGCGCAACATACGGCCCAGCAAACTTAGTTTGCAACGCTGGACTAATCTCCCAAGCACCGCATTCAGAATCCGCTGGTTTGAGGTGTCTTTGATCAAAGACCTGAAAATATCAAAGGACCTTCGACTGAGGAGACATAGTCTCGCAGCCGTCTTGCGTTGTTTCCTAAAAGACTTGCTTGACTTACTGTTTCAACAAGACATCCGTAAAAGTCTGTACTAATCGGTAATTTAGGAGCACGGAAACATGATCACACTGCTATATTGTATTGTTACATAAGAATCTCCTATCAGAGTCACATGCAACTACATTGATCTCTCTTCCAATCAAAGATAGAATGGTATAGAGCAATCGATGAGTTGAACTGTCCTTGATATGACACAAAGCGAGCCAAGGGTTTATACAGTGTTCGATAAGGAAGAGTGGCCCACACCTGAGCTCAGACAGTGCAGGTGACTGACCTAAAACCCTTCTGAATGATGCTCACATACTATAGTCAAGCAGAATGGTGGGACCTTCAGCCAAAAGTTAGGACATGTTAGCTTTTTGAATCCAGTTTTGCATGCAATCAGAGCAAGAACCCCCTGTGATAACATGTTAGTAAATTCTGCTCGGTATCATTGTTTGACCTGCATCCAATGTTCTATAATTGCTTGAATCAAAGTCAATGTACTGTTGAATTATCTCGGGGTCCTTGAAGCAAATCGTATGATGAGATGTGAATTAGAACGCCTCTGCCTCTGTACCACCCTCTCGATCTCTGTCATCAAAATAGTTACAGTGCAGTTTGAAGTACTGAAGTGAGTACTGTGCGTACTGGAGACGATCTGTTCGTCAGTCCCATTACACTTCACCTTTTAAAATCCACGTAACTAGACTGGATTTCCATCCTGATGGCTTATCCGAACTAGGTTACTGAAGGACCGTACGACACACAATGCAGATAGTAAACATTTCGAAAAGATTCGGCATGCAATAAGAAGGTATACACGTATACCATGAATACGCCTACAGCCTGCATTTTATTACTCACAATTATGGTAAAGTAGTTCATTCTAGTGAGCAAAAACAAAGGACTTCCACAAATCCTGGGATTTAAAATTTTAGCTCTACTGGCACTTCGCACCGACTCTGTAAGTAGGAAATCAATATTGGGTGGATGATGTAAGAAGGATGCATTGAGAATTCGCAGCTTTCCCATTCTTTTTTTTGATTTTGGCTTATTTTTTCTGTATTCGGTTTATACTGTTGTGCGTCTACCTACACACAAAAATCCGAGTTCACACACACTATGGTGCACCCACGCACGCGTGTGCCGGCACGTTGACTCCGTCAGCTCTCTCGGTCTGATTATCGTTTGCTTTTGAATCCATTATCAATCGATCATAGTTCGGTATCAATTGATCGATTGTCAGCTTCTGTGCGGAAGCCCGGCTATCGAATCCGCACAATGAACATCATAATGGCAAACCGGTTTGTTCACGAGGTCAAAAAAACAAGATGGGCTCACAAGAAACAGGAAGATTAGATGTAGTGGTCACGGACTTTGATCGCTTGACTGTGAGCATCACTTGCCGTGTCTCTTAATTTGGTGAACCCCCGAGATTTTACATTGATCTTAGGTCTACTAGATAAATTTGAATATTCCAAGTGGATGAGAGCGAGAAAACGTTGAAGAAAAAGGAAGACTTGATAGTGGTTTGCACGACACTCGAGCGAGCATGCGCGATGGGCAATGGGGTGCGAGTATGTGTTGTTGTTGTTCCGTTGTTTCAAATGGTTACAAGCCCTACCCAACTCGTGGAGGTTGAATCATACTCTGACCCATGAAACATTCAGGATCTTGTTACTGGGTGATATGGCGAGGACTTTGTTTGATTTCGCGGGACTTACAGAACAGGAGACGATGACAATATTAAGACCAAATGAAACCTAGCACGGATTCAAGTGACTCTGTTTATCATCAGATCTGACAGCGCCTGCTTATGCCAAGATTTTTAAATAGACAAATACCACCAATTAAAATTCATAATCTAAAGAGACAAGTCATATGGTATTTGAATTAAGAATGCAACTGAAGTGTCGCATTACCTTCCAGTACGGGTAGGGATGGCTGACGACAGGATTCCAAAACTCGAGTCTTGAAAATCTCAGAACAAAGCTTGTTCCGATGACTACTTTAAAATTCATTTGAGATAGTAGTTGCTGGCGGCCAAACTACGTACGTACGGACTTCGATCTTCAGGCCATAAGGTCTCTGACCAACGATGCTGATACTCGAATCAGATGGAAGCAGCGAATTCACAATTAGATCAGCAGAAAACGGGCTTCTCGTGATGCAGACGGTACTTTACCCATAGAATGTTTCCAGCACTACAAGCCTAGTTGGCTGTGCTACGTACAAGCACAGTTTTATCTGCCCAGTTCGGAGTGGCCGAAACCTAGAGATGGACCGGATTCGACGTGGCAGAAGGAATGAAGGATGTTTTGAAGCGCTCATGTGCTGTTGGTGCTGTTCATCTTCCAGGAGAGGGACCACCTGGCCTTACCTGTGCTCGGCTAGAGACACTGAACAATATGGCGGTTAACCGATGTCAGTGACGTTCACGCTATGAGTTTTTATTCAGAATGTCTTACCGAGTGTCTGAGACGCAGGCACCGCGGGGGTGGGGGTGTTTTAAGCTAACCCTACGTCTTCCTCCTTACCCCTGGTTCTTCTTTCCACTACGAGGTTTTATTTAAACAAAACCGGATAATCGCAGCTACTCATCATCAAGTAACTTGTACAAGCAGTGGAAGGAGGGGCAAAACAACGGATGAAATTATGGCACAACGTAAACAAACCTGTCGGATCTCTTCATCTTTCCGATCCAAAAATAGATTGGGATTCTGAAATGAGCGGAATAACAATGCTGCCTGTTACCTGACTACCAAGGATGTTTGTGGGGTTTTCAGCTGAGCGATACTCGTGTTAGAAATTAATACAGCAGTCCGCACATACCTGCTGAAATGCCGCAACGTCCTCTTTCAGCTTGAAAATAAATTCAGTCATTTCAGTAAAGGTTGAAATAGTTTCAATTTAGTCTAATGTGAGAAATGTCGTGGTAGTCAAGAGCATGAAGAAGATGTCCCGAAGTGGCCAGGACGTTCAGAAATTGCGTACAACAAACTGGCTCGCCAATGAGACTATCCGGTGAATTTCAGGTGGAACATAGGGCTGATGGACGGAAACTACATACTCAGCCTAGCTCATAAGTCCCAAGAAGGTCGAAAGAAGTCTTGGGCTTTCAAAGGGTTTTCATCAAACTTGTGAGTAGTGTTCATTCAAGAAAATGCTGTTTTTCTTCTGAGAAATCACATGCGATTACGTGGGGCTGATTGCTGCAGCAATCATCTTGGTATCAGAATTTCACACAAGCGCTGAACAGGAACTAGCAACATCCCGTTTGACGGGTGGGTGCTGAAACTTGCTGCGCTCCCAGGTACGTTACTCGATTCCATGTGGGTCGAAGGGCTCTCACCCAAAGGACTACCAATCAAAGACTGGTAAGCTTATAGCTAACATTTTCTACATATCCAGAGCGTTCTTTAGTTAATTCTCAGGTGAGGTGGACTGTTCACTTCATTCATCCTCCCCATCAAACTCCTCGTGGTCTTCATTGGAGTTGTCCCCGGAATAAGATATTTTTTCACGATGCTGGTCCACCCAATTTTCATTTACACTGGCTTTGTGTGTTTACCTTAATTTTGGTTGTAGGGAGAATACTCATTAAGTAGATAAAAACCTGCATGCGGCAGATGGACGGACAGATGGCACTTGTTAACCCAACGGAACAGTTGGACAAGCAAGAATGGCGGTTGCAGTCCTCGTGGCAGGCATCGAGTTTTTTTCAGATCACATCACCAGTGAAGACTGCAGAATGTGGTTGAACATGTTTTGATGTGTATACCGAAGTGTATAAAAATGAGGATATCTAAGGTTCTGTCCGCCACTTCTTCCAAGTGGATGAAACCTGTTTTACCGGAACAAGTGACTAAAGTGTGGAAACCCTGAGTGAGTGTGGTGCTTTATTTGCCAGTTTTCTTGGAGAAGAATTACTCATAATGTTGCTGAGATCCCCTCGACCGCTCACGACCGGTTTTGCCTTACTCGGGGCTCACTAGGTAGGTGCAGCCCCCACTTTTCACCCTGTTAGTGGATGCCAGTCTATGCTCAAAAGCAGAGAAGCATCGCACCGTTTTACCATCAGTGCACGAAACTCAGAGAGTTCACAACTGACAGCCTTCCGGCCAGTGAAGTTAGTGGATGCCAGTCTATGCTCAAAAGCCGAGAAGCATCGCACCGTTTCGTCATCAGTGCACGAAACTCAGAGAGTTCATTCAGAACTGACAGCCTTCCGGCCAATGACTAAACACATTAGTTTGGTTACGGGCGGTTAATCGACAGTGTGTTTAGCTCTCACGTGGACAAGAAGTAGCTCCGCCCATTCTTCACTCACCGAAACCACAACGTGTTCACAAGTGTTGACTGGTTCCTGGAGTGATGACTTCTCAGATGGAAGTTTCATTCATCTGGTGAAATTATCATTCCTCTGAGCTACTCATAGACTGATGATAGTTTGGAGACCAACGGTTCTTCAACCACTGACCGGAAGGTCAAGGGTTCGAAACTGTCGGAGCTTCGTTAGATATGCACTACAGAGGATTCCTACCAGAGGATGATATGTATCAAGATTTAGCCTACACTAGCTTCTCCACCGGTGAACTTGTGAGCTGTGACAATATGAGTACGAAGTACGCTTATAATTACGCTCTGTACCGTACCATACACATACGTATGCACTATTATTCATTGGTGGCTGTTTTTTGATAGTCCTGTTAAATTTACCTGTCTATCTGCTATAGACCGAACCTCAGTGTTCTCTATTTTGTCTTATGCCTGCTGTGGATTACAGATTAGACGTCATTATAGAGCGTCGCAGAAAAGTCACAAAAGTAAAACTGAAAAGAAAAAACACATCAAGACATTTGAACGATGCGAGAAACTAGTGGTCACACAAGATTGAATCAGCTATTTGTGGACAAGTAAGTGTGAATCCGACTCTTGAACATTTGGAGATTCCTTCCGGGGGAGAGCCACTCGAAAAAGCCGAGTAACTTAGAGTAGGCAAATGTGTCCCACCGAGTCACTGAGAATCGGACAGCTTTAGCTCGGTACTTGCCACTCCACTACAAAGGTAATAACCTATTTGCCCCTCTAAAAAGTTTTATGATGACTCCATTGTCTCCAAAATAGGCTACCTTATTTTTCGGAACACTACTACAATAGAACAAGTCAGAGGCATGGATGTTTTTACCAAAAAAAGGTTTCAATGAGTTATTTGGGACGATAAGGAGGTGTCCAAAATCTTACGGTTCAGGGGGAAAGTGGATTGGAGAGATTTGAAGTGATGGAGATCATCACTTCGTGTGAGTGACCAGGGTTAAAAAGCCGAGTTGTGCGGGCGAGTGACCTTGGAAATAGAGCAGGGAAATCAAGCGTTGTAGAACATTTCTAGTAGTGGAAAGGGCAGAATTAAGAGGAAGACATTTCTGAAGGACTTGATAAAAAAATCGGTCGCTTTTAACTGGGCAGCGTTTCGCTTTTGACACAAAAGCTTCACCGGGCCAAGTGAGCAGGTCACCAAGTTGGCCAGGTTTTAAGGCACCAGGAGAACCAATCAGTAAGACCTTTTTAGATTATCACACTAGATCAGTGTTGAATGTCAATTAACGGCTCTTGTCAGTTGGTTTGGTTAGCTAAATCTCGTGTTGCTGAGTTGGAGCAGGGTTCAGATTTATTCTGATCGGGTTCGGTTATTTAATCTTCCACTTCAAGGTGCTTCAACTGATGACTGACCGTGGGTTCACCAACCTCCTCTGAAACGATGAATTCTCAGTCGGTTCCAAACTTTTTCCAACTGGTTGAAGAGTGGGACATTGTCAGACGAGGGAAAAGGGAGCGGCAGTCATCGGTCAGAGTATGGGGAGCGACGAGACACACCAGTTCTTGGTCAACCAAGTCAACTAGTGATACGTATTCGGGAGGGTCCAACCGCAGATGTTCCATGGTAAAATAAATCCCAACAGCGTTCGGAAAATGGAGAAAAATTCTGGCAACGGAGATAAAATTTTCCCAGGTTGACAAAAGGTGAGCAACAAGACATTGTAGGAAAATAGATGACAATGAGACCTGGGATTTGGTTGGGAGTCCATCGACATAGCGTGGTTGGTGGAGGAAGAAGGAAGTTTGTATGGATTTGGATTACTAATTCTCGACTGTTAGAATTGTCGATGTTTTGAACGCGGCCATTACTGAAGTAAGATGGCAAAGATTGCCCTCGGGATAGTGAGAAGCAAGTGTATGGAGTGCCGTATCTTGTCCAGGTTATCAAATTTTGGTGGAAGTAGATCACCTGCGAATCTCAGAGACAGAACGGGTACCTGCGATGGTCCAGTTCTGATTCTGTGGGTCTAATAGTCAACGATATTGGGACGAATTTGAAGGAACCGCTTCATCAAAGAATTTCCAGCAAATTAGTGCTTGCGGGATTTGTAGAACTCGCTTTCATATCCCTCTCATGTGAACAATCCTCCTTCCATCCTGATAAGTTATTCTTAGGAGTTCACACCAGAAAGGGGAAGCACTGGACTCGAGTTTTGCCTTGTTCCAACTCATCAGAAGGGGTTTTGAGCTTGGGCTTCGCTCCAGGAAACTGAGCTCAGTAGAGAGTGCAGATCATAAATTCGTAGTTCGACAAGAAGGACGTCATAGGACAACTGATTAAAAATTTCCATGAAAACCAATCTTGAGCAGATGACAAGATGTCAGAACCATACGACAACATGTAACCAGATAGCAGTGGTTTCTAGGACCCAAATTGGTGGTGATTCCGGTGAGTGTTACACTCAAGATAAACCAGATGTCCAAAAAGACACTGCAGATGACAGAGTTTTAGGTCCATGTCTGAGGATAAGCAGTACGTGTGAGGGTCTCGATGAAGGGCACATATCAAAGGAGGGTAAGAAGATGTACAAAACAGACAAGTGAATATACCAGCGAGTTACGAAAGTTATTGCCGAGAGAGGTGTCAGGGTCTAGGTGACGACTAGCACCAAAATCCCCAACTTTTCTGTTGGAAGTCCAGCTAAACTGCAGTTCAAATGGAACAGGAGTAAAGATAGCACGAAAGACTATGTAGCACGACTGGCTATAACAAACGGATCAGTAATTTAAAAATGAGGTGTCTACAGCTTCGCCAAAAGGGGAGGCTTATGGACGTGAAACTGCATCTTTTGAGGTTGTTCTAGTAACAGTGAGGCCGGCATATACATCAGTAGTGTCTAAAAGCTTGTCATTTGTGATAGAATGCCTCTTACTCTAGTAAGCTCTGCCGTTTTGAACTCAAGCAGCTCTTCCTTGGTTCGCAGCATCTGTTGCCAAGACTGAAATAGAAAAATAAAGCGGTGTATGAGAGAAAAAGTTAACAGTAGAAGGCATGTACTGGAACCTTATACACTCACCGGCTGCAGGGAACTAGTCAGCGTGATCAAGCGACCATTTTGCCGTAAACCAAGCGCTCGTAAATCTTCAAAGAACACTAGAGCTGATTGGGCCTCTAGGCCGCTAGCAGCCGTTGCATTAAGCGCGGGAAATCCAACACTGCCCCCTGTGTAGGGTGACTTCATAAACTTGTTTCAGTAAGTCCCTCTTTCTTTTTTCGTCTTCTGTGTCGTCTTCTGTTCGACAAGTGAGACTGAATTCAGCACAAACAGTCCGATGGAAATAATCACCACCTGCTTACTCAAGGGTATTTTGAATCAAAATTGAACTGTCGTCTGGGGTAGTTTCAGCACTATGAATTCGCCTCAGGGCAAGACAACCCGTCGTTGGCATTTTAAAGTTGTCCTAAAATGTGCAAAATAGAAAAAATAGCTCTCACAGTAGCCACTTTAAAATCGAATAGCAGGCTTCTTCGTTCAAGAAACCCATATAATTTTTCCGGCATCCATGATTGGGTTGGGGTGTCGATAGGAAGGCTCAGGTTGCTTGAATGATGCTGATTCAATTAAATCAGGCCGATGATCGGTTGTTTGGGTGACGAGAACATAAACAATGACAGACCAACGGATGCAGCGAACTCAGTTAGTCACCCTGGCTGTCACAAACTGTAACCATCCATTAGTCCATAAATTACTCAAACGCAGGCTGAGCTTTCAAAATACTTGCACTTGGTATCTACCAAACCTTAACGGAGAAGCAGATAAAGTGACAGACAGGAAACGAAACCATAGTTTTGGTTGATATCTGCCTAGTGCTTCCGAATGACAGCTTTTCTTCTGTTTACAGCGGTTACCTTATGTCTCTCGTTAATCTAAAGCGCTCCTGCATACCACACCATTGTCCCGGGTCTTTTTCGACCAGTTACCCTGAATTACTTGTCATCAAGAGCTCCTTGGCCGCACAATGCTCTTAGCTGAAAAATCACTGCAAGTGGAATAAAACTTTTAAGTCAAAAAGTTGCATTTTGTCGCGTGCGTGCTCAAACCAAAAACTACTCTAATCTACGTTCGTACTTTTGCGGCTCACCAAATTCACTGTCCAGTGAAGCAGTCATACTTATGGAGGAAAAATTCTATTGAAATACTTCACTAGCATCGCTGGGACCCAGGATGCCTTGACGGGGCTCAAAAGTTTGAACTGTAACTCTGAACTCAGTCAATCAGGGACACGTCACAGCTTTCGGAAATCTAATCCCATTGTGCCAATACTGAGTGCCTGTTTTCAACACCAACACGTGACACGTACGTTCCCTCCGCTCAGATGACGGCCTACGCACATTCAGTTGACCAATAGAGAAGCTGGTCATAGCGAATCAGTTGCGGTCGCGTGACCATCGCATTAGCTTGATCATCTTAATTCCGAGCATCGGCTCATTAAGACCAAATAGCTAGGGAAAATACTCGGATCGTGAATTGAATACAGTGCCACAGATTGAGAGATACTGTGGGTAGGTTAATTATAGAAAATGATATATGGTAAATACTAAAAGGACAATTAACTATGGGAAACGGACAAGAACGTACTCCAGTTAGGTCCTCCAGCTCAGCTTTGTGTCTTGCAGCCTACAAACACCAAAGATGCAGTACAATTCTAGTGAGCAAATCTCAGTCAGAATCACATTAGAAACTCAAGAGTTTGTGATCATCGCCTCCACTTGCCCCTTCCACTACAGCCGGGAGATAGTGGACTAGGTTAAACTATGATGCAGTATTGCTGCACTACTGGTATCAAGGCAACTCAGTAGTCGAAAAGTCTGGTGGGCAAGGGTAGTGTCACGTGTCCGTTTTGCTGATGAAAACAGTGCGAACGACTGTCACTCCAGTTGTCTGAAGTGTTTATTGACGAAAATCGTTCGACAGATTTTCGAGTACTCGACAGATTGCGCTGAAAGACGCGAGTGGATTGATCAGATGGCCTGCACCGATCAGGTGACTCGCAATAGCGGTTCTTACTCGTTTGGGACCAATTTTTTGGTTATTCGATAGGTCCGAAGAATTGTGATTGATTGATCATTTCGAACGAAGCCCTGAGAACAACAGAGTTGCACTTCATACGCTCTCAAAAGTCAACATATCATTTGTCAAAGGTCATTTGGCCTATATTGGTTTTAGGACTTCACATTCAAGCCTACTCATGAAACTGTTGGCTACACTCGGATGGACTGGACAGCCCATGGTAAATCCAAACCCCCTACTCCATATACACAAGACGTCTTGTGAGCAAATATGTCTGCTTATGTCACGGGCATTTTGAATAGCATTAGAATAACCAGCGAGACGGAAAACGATAACAACACGCAAACTAGACTGTACACGGACCGATGACGCCGCAAGCAAGCTGGTATTCAACTGGATGGTCCTGCTCGGAATACCGAGCGCTCTTCAAAACTCCGGGAAACAAGCCCGATAGGAAGAAATACCAGCTAGCAATAATAAGTGCGCTTCTTACGGTTGGTTAACGGACCACCAATCAGTAAGAGCGTTTGAACTTTCAAGATTCCAATAGATTGTCTCATCTTTTCTTGTGCTGCAGAAAAAAAGTTCTTTGTCCCACAAAACAGCAAACCTCTACCAAAGGTGAGCGATTCTTTCAAGACGGTAGTCTTTAGTATCATAGAGGACGGACACATAAAGGGACTTTGGTGAATAAAAGAAATACCTTCGAGGAACCACATTTTGGAACAGAAGATTCGGCCATGCCTTCCTGTCAGTTAAAGAGTTACATCGCGAAGAGCTGCTCTAGATGATGAACTTAATGTCTTTATCTATTCTCCAAACCTAAGCTTCGCATAATGTGCCTGCCTCAGTGCATAGGGTCCATTTTTTTAAATGAAGCAAGTGCATACAAAGCATGGTTAACTCTTTCAGCCATAAGATAACGGATAGAATATGGAAAAAGAATTACTGATACTAGAAAAATGAATCGCTTTAAAACAGCAACCTTTGGTGGAAATAATCGGCGAGCTGAAGTTTCGTCATATCACTGTGGACCTAGTGATTTGGTAGATCTAGATGCCCGAATTTCTTTGAATGAAGACTTTCAAGTTCGAGGTGGTGTTAGGGCCGGAACTCCCTCAGATGATATGGGGAGGAGTTGTCACCGAGGTGGAACAACACACGGCCTCAGAAAACATGAGCCTTCTAGATGCCCGAATTTCTTTGAATGAAGACCTTCAAGTTCGAGGTGGTGTTAGGGCAGGAACTCTCTCAGATGATATGGGGAGGGGTTGTCACCGAGGTGGAACAACACACGGCTTCAGAAAACATGAGCCTCATGCACGAGTTGTCCAGTGACTGATGCTCATTACCTTACTCTTTTATATAAGACCACCTCTCTGATACAAGACGTAGGAGATAGAAACCATTGAAGTGAAGCTGCGAACCACATCGGGATACTAGTTTGAAGCACATAGTGTGGCTGTTGAGCTTGACATTGCCAGGAATCTTCCATAACCTTTAAGAACTGTTTTCCAGTTATGCGTCAGTGGCTAGATAAGGTTTTGTCACAAAAAAGACATTACAACATCCTGTGTAGTCAACAGCACGCCATTCTTACACAGAAGGTCATAAGATTGTTGTGGACTTCTGCAGTATACTTTTGAAATGATTTAAGAAATAAGGTTCTGTATCATCATTGATGGTGTAGTAACAGCCATTTTCGGTTCCACCCAGTCCAACAAAGATAGCTGACGTTACCGCTAGCTCTGTACACTCTCTTGATCAGCCCTGTAAGGAGAGTTGACCACATTCCGTAGAGATTTCATCCTGTCGGTGAAGCCAATCTATGCTGAAAAGCGGAAAAGCACTATGCAGTTGTTTTATCCTATTGGGCATCATCAGAAGTGCGCATCTCATGCAACTCAGAGAGTTTTGAACACGGAACTTTTCGTTGGCTTGTCCGTTGAGCTGGGCAATTTGATTGCAAACGTTTCATCCCCAATCGAGGTGACATAATCAGTGCGGGTGTGGTGGTTGGCACAACCACTAACCCACCGCTATGCACTATCACGCTCCACAATAACGCACTGATGATGTCTACTCGATTGGCGATGAAACGTTTGCAATCAAATTGCCCAGCTAAGCGAACAAGCCAGCACCAACCATCTACGCTACCTGAGCTACCGACATTTTCCTCTATAGAAAACGGAACTTTTCGGCCAGTGGTTGAACACTTAAGTTTGGCCATCAATGGCTGATCAGCAGAGTGATTAGCTCTCATTTTCGTAACGGAAAACCGCATCACGTGTTTGGTTTGTCTGATTGGCGGGGCTAGCGTAGATTTTTCTGATAGTAGCCGACTTAGGTCAACTTGCAAGGTATTCTATCATATAACTCTTCTAGGTGAGAGTTAATCTCACCACTATTCAGCCACTCGTGGCCGAATGGTTTTTACAATTCAAACTACTTGCTGTCACGAATTCGAAACTCCCTCATTCTTGCGAGATGGGTACTGCTGGTGAACCCCGATAAGAATGCAACAACTGTACAGTACTTCTCAGTTTTTCAGCATGGATTGACCTCACAGGGTGTGTCACCTGCGGTGATACAAGTCTGTAATAAATGCCTTGAATTTTATCCAGGCCAACGATCTCGTGGACATCAGACACACACTTCATCAGCACCCTCAGAATTCGCCGAAGTTGATGCAACAGAGAAAACTGAAAGCGGTGTTTACTGCAACTAACATTGCTTGGTCACCATATACTTCAATAACTACAGGCAACACAGAGGGAGTTACGTGGGCCCTATTATAAAAAATTAAGGGTGACAGAAACAAACTTTTTGTAACAACCTACATTCTCTTCTGTTATGTCACATCCTGTCCATGTTAGGGTATTCACCACTCCCACTTGAGCACGAGAAATAACGTTCTTCTTGGCATCCGGGAATTTGTAGCAGCGGTACACAAAGTGGTGTCTGTCGGGGATACCCACTCTCTCCACTCCTATTTAACTTTGTGATCGATGAAATCATGAGACGAACACTGGAAGGTCTCCAAAACTCCGGTGTTCAAACAGCTTGTGAAGAAAACCTTATCGAGCGGCAATATGCAGACATTGGTCTCGTCTTCGAAGAGGAGGGGAAGGTGCTGGTGTTTTTGGATGAATTGACAAAAGTTATCCCATCCTTTGGTATGTGCTTCTCACCCACAAAATGTAAGGTAATTCAGCAATTGAACACGCCAATTACGGAAGTTGCTGAGCGCTTTACGTATCTTGAAAGTTGCATTAGTTCTGATTGTAGTGTGACAGATGAGGTCAATACGCGAATCTGCAAGATCCGGGTCATATTTGCCGATTTGAGACACCTATGACGTCAAAGAGGTATATCCCTGGATCTCGAGGTACGTGTGTATCAGGCTACAGTGAGGGCTGTTTTGTTGTATGGCTATGAGACTTAGCCTGTTAGAGCAGCGGAACTGAAAAGACCTCAGGCGCTCGACAATCGCTGCCTCAGAACCATAGCTAGCGTGAGCTAGTGTCAGCGAATCCGCAACGAGAGTTAGAAAGCGAGGTTTTGGCTGTGTAACGGGGACTTGCATTCAAGAATGAGTCCAGTACCAGAAGCTACATTGATTAGACAATGCATTGCGCATGCCTAACCATCATTTACTGAAGAGAGTGCTGTTTCCGTGCCCAATTTAGATGGCGGAAGCCACTCTCTTCAGTAAATGATGGTTAGGCATGCGCAATGCATTGTCTAATCAATGTAGCTTCTGGTACTGGACTCATTCTTGAATGCAAGTCCCCGTACCAGAAGCTACATTGATTAGACAATGCATTGCGCATGCCTAACCATCATTTACTGAAGAGAGTGCTGTTTCCGTGCCCAATTTAGAGTGGCGGAAGCAGAGAGGTGGCCAACCCTTGACCTGGTGGAGTAGTATGAACGAGATTACGAAACGTTCGGGTAGATGTCAGTGCCACTCGCTTCCCAGGGTGGGGACCGCGTGATCCCCACTGCGCCTGGTTGGAGACAGTGCACGATATGGCTGTCAACCGATGTCGGTTTATTGTTCTCAATTTCTATCCGATTGCCGGAATGAATTTCTGGAGGTGTGGGAACCTCGGAATGATTAGCGTTAGGTAGCACTAAGTCCCTTCCCCACAATGAGGCTTTCAAATCAAGCATGGTTGTAAGGCAGAGAAGCATCGGTGCTGAACTCCGATGTCACGCTGTCGATCACGATGATGATGATGATGACGATGAGTGCGGAATGAACTCCATCAACATAGTAACTTCAGGAAGAACCCTTTTTCCGTGCAATCCAGTGGGAATTCGCTAGTTCCAACCCATCCTAACTAGAGTTCGTGGACATCGCTTTTTGAAGACCTAAAGGTATCACACACACTTCCACCCGAATAGCATACAGCACTTCGAAAAATTACAGACAGTCAGCGAACTACACCTATTCGCATACCAATTTGGCTTTTATAACAGACCCAAACGAATCTCTGGTTTATGATGTTATTCAAATGGTTGTGCGGACTGTCCTTTCTACCGAGAGTCAACAGCAGGAATCTGAAAGACACTCCAGTAGTTGGTTATGTTCTCCTTCAAGCTAAATCCGAGAGAATAAAGCAATAAAACTGGCGCAACAGTTTATCAAGACAGCCAAAGCAGTCCCATAGAGTAAATCAGTCTAATCTCCTGTTGATTGTGAAGTGTTTTTACCGTTCGATTCAATGATAAAACAGGTATAAGTTGATAGTTTATGAGCTTGTAGCCTGAAAAATTTGCCATGAAGCATTATTCGATACCATAAGATTGTTGCAAGTTCGCACAATCTGTGAATGGCCTCGTAGGAATTTAGGTGTAACTTCATCCTTGTCTTTTTCACTTTCCGTCACATTCTAAAATTTGAGAAGGATGATATAACTAATGGATATATATATATATATATAAAGTATGATACTAAACCTACCT
The DNA here is from genome assembly GCF_000715545.1 of Opisthorchis viverrini. Taxonomy (NCBI): domain Eukaryota; kingdom Metazoa; phylum Platyhelminthes; class Trematoda; order Opisthorchiida; family Opisthorchiidae; genus Opisthorchis; species Opisthorchis viverrini. The sequence goes on from NW_008751781.1 coordinate 548,055, forward strand.
GCTCTGTTGCTTCTTTCGTGCCTGTCATCACTTGTTGGCGCAGCTGAAAGGATCACCGAACGATTGTCATAAGATAAATTTTAGCACTAAACTAAATCAAATTAAACGACCAAACTAAACTAATGCAATGAAAAAGTAGTTGACAAAAGTTACGATGGATCGTTGTTGTTTCATTAATGTTCGTCGACGGACAGTGTATTAACGTAATACCACGTCTCAGTTTTCATTCTGAGCCTCCCAAACACCAAAAGCGCACGCAGTGTATGAAACGGCCGAAGACAGGTCGAAAATGCACATACAACACTTTGTAGTTACGATAACATTCTGGAAAATTCTGACGCCTTCTGCACGTGGCATTGGCAACCGGCGTATGCTGGATCATGATCAGCTGTTAGGTCCACGTTTTCGACCAGTCGCGTGCCGGTTAGACTTCTTGGCCGTAGCAGTACGTAAAGGCGAGCGGTTAAAGTTTTTGATAGAGGATTCCGCCGAACAAAGGACAGGCTGTGTAGCTATATTTTCATACATTTGGTACTAGACCAACACGCATCGTGTTATCTGATGCAACTCAGCTGCGATGTCACGACAAAACAGATAAACTCAAAATGCTCCAGTGGTAAAGAAGTGTCTCCTGAAACGTTCACTGCTCGAGTCCACTGACCTTCCGATGACTTCCGCCTACTCAGGGACAACATGATGCTGTCTTGACTTTTGGGCTTCTGGTAGGGCGAAATACACCACAACGGGATGGTTGACATTATTACCATTAGTTATTAAACTTCACTGCCCCAGCCTACGGATAGTTACAAAGTCAGGTTGAGACAAAATGTTCGATGGATAATCTCGAGCGCTCGCACGTAGAGCATACCAAAAGTTTGTAGATTATGAGCATATTATGGTGAATCGACCAACTAGATCGTAACATCTAACTTTTTCACCAAAGTAATACTGTTCCAATACCATAGTTGCAACCAAGCAAATCATCTACAGGATTCGGGACAACTGACTTTCACAACAAACTGTAACGATGTGCACAACCAACACTTAGTAGATACGATGACTCACGCTGTTCACTTCATTGGACAATCGATCTCTTTCCTGGAAAACAAAGTACAACGGCGTAATTCCGTCGTACGCTACGCTATTTGTTCAGCATATAAAGAAATCACAGAAAAAACAACCCATGAAAAGGCCCACAATAAAGGAAAATAATGCCAATGATCTCCTGAACATCCGATCGGAAGAGTATAGGCGAAAGAGGTACGGAAGTGTTGGTTATATAACCGACCATTCTACCGGAAATCGCAGTTGACAAAACACACCATCCTCCCGCCATATAATAAAAACTGCTGAATAGCTGGAAGAATAATGGCTACCGTTTCTTGAAAGAGCATACTAAAAAGGTTACTGAAAAACTCCTTGACATCGTACAGCTGATAAGCCCCAAGAAGTGTTCCTGGGGCTGAACGGACAGGTGCCGTTCTCCAAATTTCCTTTTAAATTAGGCTGTATGCTTGAACCCAAATTGCACGCAGTTTGCGAAACGCGGTTAGTTGCAAATTGAGCTTGTTTGAAGGGGAACTCATTACCGAAAAATGGCTGTGCTTTTCGAGTCTTTGTATTATCTCAGTTCTAGGACGCATTTATCCGCAAACGAGCGTACATTGGTCATTCCCAATTTCCATACACTAATATCACTAATATCACAAATATCACACATGATATGTCCAACATGCCTTCAGTTTAGACGTAATTTATTGAAAGCCATAGGAAAAGTGTCACCCAGTAAAATACATACCTCTCTGAGTTGACCTAATTCCGCGGCTCGGTGCTCCAACTGCATATTTCAGAATGAAAAACAATGTGGATAGAGTAGAGAGGCAGTTTTTTTGTGTGAAATGGAGAATGCATCAGTCAACCATCGACGGCGAACACACAACCAAATATCAGTGGCCAGACAGAGTGGTTGACTGGGAGTTGAGTAGCTCTTGAGAGTGCATTGATAGCGCTAACATTTCAGTAGTTGTTGGGAAAAGGGACATCAAGGAAAAAGGAAATTCCCGGGTCGTCTCGAAAACGGTCCGTCTCCGGAATCGCATATTAACTTATCGCTGATAGCTATTTTGGCGAGTTCACTGAACGGATCGCTCCACTTTTTGCGATGAATATGGTAATTTTTCATCCAAGAATTAGCGTGTTATTTTGCCTCGCACGAGCTGTGTTACTAAGAACTAAGGGAATGCGTATCAGCAAAGCACACATATCCACTCGCCACTGTGTGATTCTGCAATAGCGGTACTTTCTTCCGCTTAGTCCTCGGTATGAATCTCCCAAGCTATCGTTTTCGTCAAAACAACTACCAAAGGTGCACAGCTTAAATCAACGTATAAATCCAGTTCAAAACCACCTGTAAAGCACGTCGTATATAAAGTGTATGTCATGAAATCATGCTGGAGATTCTGACGCCTTCTGGACGTGGCAATGGCAACCGGTATTCGGCGAATACCGTGTCATGGTTGGCTGTTGGGTCCAATCAGAACTCGCCCTGATACCGGACCGACGAGTGGCCCGGTCTACGGACCAAAGTGTGAGGGTTAGTCTTCTTGGTTTTAGCAGCTCGTAACGGCGGGCACTGAAGCGGTATCTGTGAGGAATTCAGCCTAACAGATTCGGAGAACGATTGGAAGCTGAACATCACACATTTAAGGCCAACGGCTATGTAATATGTTTAATACATTGTCCATTACGTTCTAGCATGTCATTGTGTAGGTTGGTGAATCTTGCTGAGACGAAACCAGCGTTGTAATGTCACACGGGAGAACTTCTAGCTGCCAGTTATGACAAACATGTGGACGGTTTTTGGGCTCCTATGTACATGAAAAAAAGGGCCAGTGTTAGGGTTGTTGGTCTTTTCACCAAGCTTTACAGCTGGATAAGTATGGTACGTAGGAGTGATTGAGTTTGCCCTAAGCTAGAAGCCCAAAGGAACTGTTTCGTTCCCGTTAGAAATCGTCAGGAGTGCACCTCTTGCGACTTTTCAGTGAGTTTCAGATGGCTGTCTGAACATCCTGTTGCCAATAAGTGCACACAGTAATCGAACCATTGTACAGTGCTTGGGGGTATTCGACTACAGAGTGATTTCGCCCGAAGAAATAATTCCGGGGTTGAACTAGAAATCCTTGAAAATTCCTTACAATACACAGATAGAAAACGATTTCAAAAATATTGCACAACTTACCGTTGCCACCGCTTCGTTGCAGCTACACTCTAATTGACACTGTAGCTGAAGAAAATACCGGGAAGGTTTGCTTAAGAATGCCCAGGTGGATAATACAATTTTCACTTGAAAGAGACTATCCACAGGCTTTCATAAAGCCGGTTTCACCTTCATGGTAAGTGTTATCCTCGAAATTATGTCAACTCAATTTGTGTGCAAATGAGTGTATTGTGCAAATCTTTTGCCCACTACGGTTTCGATACCCATTGAATCTCTCCTCTGGGGGCAAAATGGCTCAGTTGTTAGAGCGCAAATTCGCTCACCGAAAAGTCCGTGGTTCAAACCCGACCTATGCACCTCCTCTTCATCTACTTAGGCTTGGGCAACCTTGCAGTACCCAGTCCTCGTGCTTCCTTCGAGTGAGATTACAGCTAGACACCGAAAGGTAAACAATTTTGATCGTGCACATCTCCTGGCTATGTGAATGTCGTGAAAAGCTTGCTCTATGAGCTGACGACTTTAATCTACTACGTGCTTGTTACTCACTCATCCCCCAAGAACTCTCCGGATTGAACGTCGGACTGTCTGTTAGCTAACACATGGCTGACCTACACTCAATTCAACCCGACCCAAAACATAAGCTTATGAAACTCCGTTAAACTCCCGATGTCTTTGAGGAATGCAACGTTTTCGTGTTCACAACAGGTCAACTGTATAAGCATAGTACTTCCGAAATCCTCTGGGAGTAAATCATCCACAGTGTGTTGGCACACAGGTTGAGTCACTTTCACAATCACTCATTCATATCGCCATTCATTCATTCATTCATTCATATCGCCTTGCAAATCATAAACCCTTCAATTATGATTGACTAACGAAGGAGATTGTATGAAATGCTGTATTTTATAGTGGGGCTTGGTTCATTTGAGTTGGGTTCACTCCAGTTGATTTGATTTGGGCTCACTCCAGCTGGGTTTAGTTCACATCAGATCAATTCACTTCAGCTTACTAGACCTTGTGTCAGTGGTAGGCTGACTTCAGCTGCTACAATTTTGGACACCGACAAATGGGAAAACGTGGGATAGTTAGCCAAGCATCAAAGGCGATGGCACAATCAGTTAGTTCGGGAAACTGGGCAGCTATGCATTCAAGGCGATAGTTTTTTGCACGAGCTCCAGTGACTGTGTGCTCGCGCAGACACGTCTTAGTGTCACTAACCACTGATGCAATGAGCATTTGGAGTTCCCGCCCGAGGAAGCGGCAGTCGTCGATCCGACTGAGGTTACACTTTAGCTTTGACCGGTCACAGATTGTCCACTTACCGGTCAACTCCGCGCAGCTTAAGACTGAGCAAAAAGGCGAATGGTGGGTAAATAGACATAAACGGTTACTGGAGATTTCAGCGAACTAACGAATAAAAATAAAGTCGGTGTATTTAGCATGCGTTGGTAGAGCGGCGGTAACGTGCTCGTCTCTCGTGTCAATGTCCGGAATGCGAACCCTGGTGCGGCCAAGGATATACCCTGCTGATGCGTTCCGTTAAGAGCGAAACACAAGCACGATGTTCACCTCTTTGATGAATAATTGCGCCAGGACAGCAGGAGGGTTGTTCGCGCTAGTGGTTTGGGATCTGCATACTTGGCTGCACATACTTGGCTGTTCAGCTCACAGCCGCTCACTGGATCACGAGACTTGCCTTTTTTATACCTACAAACCACGTCACGTTAAGACGTCGAATGTCTGTACCGTCTAGTGAGCGTAGCAACTACTCATGTGCTGACACGCCTACGTACAAGCAAACAGGCCTACATATAGGGAAACCGAACACCCTCAACACAGACTCGCGCGCGCGTAGAGAGGAGGAAGTAAATCACTCTTCACAAGTCCATGAACAACTATGGAATACGTGTAGTAGTCATCCTACGGAGAAAACACGCTCCCACCGTCCAGACTTACACCAAGGGACTCTCACAGAGGATACATTCCCCTTTTGACTTCCTCTAATTTTGCATTGTATTTATTTTTATACGTGTGACATCTTACCATTGTCAACTATACTAAAAACCTTTATTAGTGCATATATCTTTGGATTTGTGCTATGACCACCATCAACAGTGCACTAATAACTCCACCCCCCTACAACGAACCCTAAATTGCCAGAAGTTTCCACGGTCATGGGACACGCTACACGGAATTAAGCATCAGTTATTGGAAACGTGTTTCAGAGGATATAAAAAAGCGTACCTGGTAAGATAAGGTGGGTTCCGAAAAACATCAAAACAAAGTGGCGTTGCGATTTTATTGGGACCTTTGGAGAATGCATGTTGCTCGGATGAGAGCGCGGCACGGGAAGGTAGTCCTCAGGGCTTGGACCTGACCACGATATCTGTTTCACTTAGCACACTAAGGCTGTTTTTGAACGACTGCTTTTACTAACACAAGTGAGATCAAATATAGGACCGGAAATAAATTTTTAGTTCAGCAGGGAGAGTGTGAATATCAGTCCGAAACATACACACGTGAGCAGCACATATTGTTCGCCATAGGCTGTCTCTGAACCAAGTTCGGATATCTGGATGCTGTTACGAATTCTGCAGGTGAATCTATCCGATGTACCGCAAACATTCTAAAACCATCATCTTACGCTGTTTTCACCAAAGCCCACGATTCCAGCCGGCTTTTCGTGATCCGGTTGCAGCGGGAGACACGAAGGTGTTTTCCCACCATCCATAAATGATATAAGTCACTGTCAGGAAGGTCAGATTCCTGAAAGCAACCGCTGAATGCCCGAAATCTAATGAGACCCTCAGCTTCGCTAGATGCTGACCAGACTGACAACGCCCCCTCAATAAGCAGCGCGTCACAGCCTCGTACCAAGGCCCAGGCAGCGCGAGTCAGCGTTGATTAAGGTTAGACAACGCACCCGCACAGCCTTGTATCGAAGCCTGATGGTGTGCGTCAGTGTTAGACCAAGTTCAGGCAGCGTTCCTCCTTTATGAAAATATACTGCGATGCCTCAAATATCGTACCAACTGAAACAGGAGGTGGCCTTTGTGTAGCATATTCATTTGAATAATGTCACAAACGAGAGATTCACTTGAGTTTCCCGTGAAAACCGAATTGATTTGTCAAAAGTGAAACCCACACCCTAGTGACTTGTAGTGGGTGGTCTGTATGAAGTGGTTGGTTGGATTTTTTTCCTCACAGGTTATGCTGTAAACTGACAATAACTTCATACTGAATTGTATTGCACGAACAGGCCAATATTTCGAATGTGCTATAATCTTTCAGCTCGATGGGAGCTGTAATGAAGTCCATCTAATACCTGATGTTATTGGGTAATCCGGTTCGGAGGATTGTAGCCAAGACTGATCAAAACTGGTGTCAATCACCGGTCGCTGATACGGTTGTAGATCATGTCATGCAGCAGTGTTGTTCAGACATGACTTTTTGTCCCACAAATCATCCCGTCCAACAAAGTACGGTTCCACGGTTGCATAAAGTAAAAACAGATAAATAAAATTTCAGCCAACGTGAATCTTACTTCCTCAACTTTTCCAGACAATCGTTCCCGGTCCTGAAAAAGAAACATTTTATATTTTACACACTCTTCTTTCATTTCTATATCATCAGGTACTACTAATAAATTGAAGAGGTGATATTTGGCCTAGTAATTTAATGCGGCGTCTCTTTATCTCATGAAAGGTTGGTTTGAAAACTACTGAATTGTTTTACGGTGTTTGTTCACTACTGGCAAATATTCAGACAACGTCGAGGAAAGCTCAAAAGGACGTCTAAGGATACAAATTTTTCAAAAGCTTTGGGCAAATGGAGATTTTAATCTATTGTCTGAGTGCATGTAACTACTGGTTACATAAATAAGTATATATATATGGTCGATCGCTATACCAACTCACTGAGATACCCTTTGTGTGTTTCATGTGATTTCTTCTCATTTAAATTTATTCTATCTACGTTTGTATGCAGGATTCTTTGGTTAAACCCATCAATCCAACGACCTAAGCACAATACGTACAGTCCACTGAGATATCCGCCTTCAGGAAGGTTTCTTCGAAGTTCTCACCCAATAGGAGAAATGTGAGCTCCTGAAGTAAGATTTTGATAATTCGCGCACCTTGAAAGATGTCCTTCTTTGTGCTAAGAACTCAGGGA